>NC_056733.1:448211457-448388957 GCF_019279795.1 Protopterus annectens | reverse complement strand
GAGCCTTAGAAACACATACCAGATACTTTTGCATTTATCAAAATCTCTGCTGCTAACTGCCTATATTAAATAATGTGAGACAGGGAGACATTAGTTCATAATAGAACAAAACATGATTGCCAAAAGTAAATTTGCTACATTCACCTGATGGCATACTCCAAAATCCCTCAGTAACAACTCAGTAGCTATTTAATGGTGTCATTAACAAAACACAAACTGGATTTGTTTGGTAGTTGCATTCCTGTGAAAGGCTGATTGGTTGTAGTTGAAAATGGAAGTACTTAGCAGCAATATTATATAATTATATTCTCACAATAAAAATTAAATTGAACAGTAAATCAAAATTAGATTAGAGTTGCTCAAATTCTGTGAGTTAGGAACAAAGTATGTCTATTATGACTAAAAATTATTAAAGATAGGAAATGTATTAATCTGGAGTATATGGCATTGTTCTGAGTCATCTGTGGTCAGCTGTCTAAAGTGCAATCAAAATTCTCAGTTTTTTTTTAAGATCTAGGTCATGTTATTTTGAAATATTCAGTTTTCACTGACATGCATGAATCTTAAGAGTTGGTATAGTTAAGCAACAGGGAGAGAATGGATGCAGCTTCCAATACCTAGGGCTTTTCCACCCCTACAAAAACATAACAGTGAGACAGTGAGTTTCAATAGTCACTGTTTCACTGTCAGTCCTTTATTTACTGAATGTGCTTTTGAGTTTCAGTCACTAAAGTAAGGAGGTTTAGTCAGACATTCATTGCTATTTATTACTGAATATATTTAAAAATGAGAAAATGCTGTTTTACTTTTGTTCCTCTTTGTAATTGGCATTTTATATACAGCTTGTTCATCTACTTTGCCAAAAAACTGAAATTACATTTTGAGACATAACAGCATAAAATTGAAGATGATGAAAAACTAATTTAGACTATTTTTAATGTATAATAAATGTGCAAAATCAAGTTTACAATGTTTAAGTGGAAAACATATTTAGTCTTGAACATTGCAATCATATACACTAAGTGCATGCAAGAAGCAAAAATTAAGTAACATTACTTTAAAAATTAAAAGTATGAACAGTTAATGAGGAAATAAAAAGAGGAGACAGTTTATTAAATGACCAATAGTGTAGAGACAAAGTAAACCAATTTCCTTTAAATAAACTTTATTAAATGTGAGTAGCCTAACAATACTAGATGGTCCACAATGGATGATAGATGTTTATATTTAATAGCTATACCACTGGTCTAAATGCATCTAATGATTATTCACTGAAGTCTCTAATATAACACATCATGTGGCAGGAGACACGGTTTACAGGATTATGGGCAATGTTGTACATTTTCAGCCAAAGAAAAGTGTGCAGTTTAAACTTTATAAATTCAGTAGTGATGTATACTCTGACCATGAAAATATATGTGCATTATATAAGGCAAAGAAACAAGGGCAGGACAATTTTAAGATGTTAAAGACATAATATCTCAACAAATTTCAGTGATTGATTCTCTAAAACCAGTGACGAGACAGGCATTATTAAATTCAGTTTTAAAAGCATAAATCATCCTTGAAAGTTCCTCATGATTATTCTTATGTCTTAGATTTACAAAAACACTGGTTGATTCAGTAAGTGAATTAAACGATTTTTGGTCAAATGAATGCAAAAAGATGCACAAAAAAGAGAGAGAGAAAGAAAGAAAGAAAGAAAGAAAAATAAATAAAGAAAGAAAGAAAGAAAAACAAATGACATATTGACTAGTAAAAATGTATAACATTTCCATGGATTAGCTTTAGCAAAGTTGTGGAACAGAATAATGAAGAGAAGGAGTGGGTGTTAGTCATGTAACAAACGAGGAAAGACTAAATAAAGTAATATGGTTACATTAGATTAATGTATCAACTAAACACACACTGATATTACAGATAGCTTCAATACATGTACATGACTGTAAACTAAACAACATTTCAACTTTCTGCACACACTCTCCTGATTTGGAGTTTGATAATTAATACTATCCATAGAAAATCATTGCTGGAGCAATTTCGATTTGCACACTGGCAGTAATTCAAAGTTTTAGAGCTGTTCATTTTTCACACAATTATCTGACTATGAAGTTAGTATATTTAAGTAATGTGCTGTATGGAGTAAAAACATAATGAGGAAGTAGCAGTTCAATATCTGTATACCGAGGAGAAAATTACCACTAGTCAGCCTTGGAAAAGACATACGCAAAGTGCACAAATTGAATAATTTTAGCAGATTGGTTTTCACATGCAGAACACACAGAAAACAAAGCATACATGCAATATATATATATATATATATATATATATATATATATATATATATATATATAAAGAGTATATTTCAAGTCATATATATGCAGAAAAAAGTCAGTGTGCAGCATACTTCAGAAATAAATAATCATGTGTGCATGATGCATGAGAATGAGAGAAATACAGGAGAAAAGTTAATAGAAGAGATGATGAAAACTGAAAAAGGAATGCCATTATGTTCTAAGGCTTCTGTTAATATAACAACTAACATCTACAAAAAGTTAAACTGACAGATAAAACTGCATAAAGTTAGTACCTTATGAAAAACAAGGTAAGAAAGGCAATTTTCTTACACTAGTGAGTGATAAATCTTGTCAGCTAACTTGTCTTATAGCAGTCTAACCATCACTGATTAAAATACACAAATCACAGAGTGATGCATACTTTTGTTCCCTCCTACTTACTTCAAACTTTAATGGTGTGCAGTGATTATGCAGTATCAGAATCACATATGTATATCTATAGATATAGATATAGCTATAAATATAAATAGATAATGTATAAATAGCCAAGTGTATGAAGTAGTGGCACTTTGGAATTACACTGAAGACAGTATTTAAGTGTATTTTATTTAAAGTGCAGAGTAAGCATACTTCAGCTTTCAAGCTATGTTAGGCTACTTGCTGTTTCATTCTGTATGGACCGGTAGTGACTTTGGCATTTATTTATAACCTAGAACCTCATTTTGTGATTGTTGATATAGTTTTAAAACTCTGTAAATATTTGTTTTATTAGGGCATCTATTGGGCATAATTGATATCATCATTTCACCTTTACCTTTATCTTCATCATAATTGCTTTCTTTTTGCTGTATTTCTCAATTACTTTTCTCTTATTGTTGACATTTATTAGGTAGTTTATACTTGTTTAGGATAAATGAAATACTGAGCTAATAACTTTGCATGTGTCTGGTTTGCTACTGCATATACATGTCATTTGTTCTTGTTAATGTATATAGTGATGCATGCTTGTTTCTGTCATTTAATCCAGATCATGACTGAAAAAAAAAATGAGGATGTAGAACAAGTTAATTTACCTGATTAAATAAATAAATAAAAAATAAAGTGACTTATACCCCTCAGTCTTCATTCTTGAGCACAGGTTAAGCTAGTTTGCCATTCTCAGGCTCATCCACAGACATGCATCTGGGTCTTCTAGAATGCAGGTGCATACATAGCTAATCTCCTACCATTCCTTAGAATAAATTCCATGAGGGATGCTGGTATCCTATGACTACTTGTACAAGCAGGTTCCTAGTATTTAAGCTTGTCATCATCATCATAGAACCCCAAGAGAGTTCACTCTCAATGACAATTTCCTCTGTTTACGATGCCAATATTTCTGTCTCTCTACGTTTGTACTTCCCTTTTGTATGAAGGACATTCCAAGGAAAAAGCATGAACTCATAACGTCCAATATATATTTATTGAATAAAGAATGTATAAAAGGCAAAGATTTTGAGTTATACAGACTCTTTTTGAATGCTAAAATTGCAAAAAAAAAAAAAAAGGTTTGTATAACTTGAAAGCTTTGCCTTTTATACATTGTGTACAAATTTATATTGGACATTTGAGTTTGCGCTTTTTCCTTGGAATTCATGTTTTGCATTGGAACTCAATAGTGGCACGTGTGGATTTTTTCCTTATTGGACTTATTATAATAGTATAACTTTCCTGTGTCAGCATAAGAAAGGTTAACAGAATTGAAAATTTGCTTTGAATTTTCAGCCTTCATGCTTTTATACTAAGATGTTAGCTTGATGATTTGAACATGTTGTTCATTCACCTTACAATGCAACTTTCTCATTTCTTCCTGTAGTATATTAAGAAGGCTTTCATTCTTTTCCCACTTTCATTCTAGATCTCGGATATTTTCATCTTTGTGTTTCTTTCCTTATTGCATTTTGAATTACTCATGGGTAGTGGCAACTGCTTATATTCATTTCAAATTCATTTTGTTGTATAAGCTGGGCCACTTCATTGTTATGAGCATGGGCTTGTGTATACTTTGTGACTTTGTTCAAAGTCTTGGATCTGAGCCTTTATTAATAAACTCTCAGACTGCACATTTTGTCACCTTACTTTTAGATAATGCTGAACATCATTTAATGTTTGTACAGCCTACCACAATTCTTCTTTTCCCATTCATTATGCAAACAATGTCAAGCTTGGATCAGACTCTGACTTCTATTTTGCCTTTTAAGTTTTAACACCTAGTCTCTTTGCTCTTTTTCTAGTGTATATGCTCTATTTCCTAACTACTTTTATATATTTTTTACTAAGCTAGATGATTTCACTTAATACTTTCAAGTTTATTCTTCAGTTTCACTGTTACATTTTCTACAGAAATCTCAGACAGTCTATTAGACAAAGTATGAATTTGTCTGTTTTTTGTATCTCTTATTTCAATCAAGTTCAGGCAATACTTTTTATATATAATGCACTTTTTTATTTTAATGTCAACAAACCATCTCTTATAATGTTGCAATTTTTTTCTTTAATTAAAGAAAATGCTTTATGACCCAGCCAATAAATCTATATAAAACAGAATGCACTAACCAATTGAAAGTAAATGAGTGCCAGATGTGTACAGCTTTGACATATCTATGTCATTAAATCAACTCAGGCACAATTATGTCTTCAATGTTGTAGTTTCAGAGTTCATGTTTTTGGGCATGTTGATGTGAATGGTGGTGTATTCTGAGCAAAGTGGTATTGCTTGAGGCTTTGTTTGTAAATGTTGCCAGCATAAGCAATTTAAAACCACATATCCTTGATATTTGACTATATTGTCATGTGCAGAGGGTTAAGTGATATGGTTTCTGTATTCTAGGTGATGTCAAAGTGGGACAGTTAGGCATTCTGATGAGTAGGGGATGCTGATAATTTTAATGTAACAAGTGTGTGCAGCACTTAGTTGCATTAATAGTGTTAAGACAGCTGCACTGGTCATTTGTTGGCAGAAAATAAAATGTAGTCTAGTAACTAGTCACTATTCTCACTAGTTACATATGCAAAGCCATGGAAAGATTTATCATGGGAATGATCAGTAATGGCATAGAGAACATCCAAACACTGGATTCAACCCAGTTTGGTTTCATCAAGGGCAGGTTAAACTTATTTAACCTAGTAGACTTCTTTGAGAAGGTCACCAAACATTGGATGAGATCAAAATGGTACACACTGCCTACCTTGATCTGGCTAAGGTATTTGACACAATCTCCCACTTGGACATTGTTGATAAACTTAAGAGGTTAGGTACAAACCCTTACTTTACTCAGTGGATAGTTAGCTGGCTCACAGACAGGACTCAGGAAGTTAGAACTGGGGAATTCACCTCTACAAAGATGCCATCAACACAAATGTTCTCTTGGAAGGGCTGACAGAGACAAGCAACTGGTGCCAGAGCCATGGACTAAAACTAAATGCCAAGAAATGCATAATGTTATCCTTTGGGAAGTCATCTACCCGTGGTACCTATCATATTGAAAACACAAGCCCTATGAGTTGACCTAGTAGTCAGGGACTTGGGGACGCATATAGACATAAATCTAGCCTTTGACTATTGCATGTTTACAGTATTGAGGAAATCATTCTATGTTGTGCAACTTATAAACAAAGGTATGGTATCTAGGTGGAAGGAAGTAAATTTTCCACTGTATTTGGCATTCATTAGACCTATCATTGAGTACAGAACACCATTTAGAAATTACCTAGCCAGGCATATCCAATAATTTTAACATCTACAGAGGTTCCTCACTAAAAGAATACAAGGCATAAGTAACATGTCTTATGCAGAAAGTCTCAAGGTCCTATCGCTCTAGTCTGTCTTCTGCAGGCTATTGAGGGAAGTGCTATGCTTGACATATAAGGCATTGTCAGTCACTACTTTGATGGACCTCTTGCATAATCACAAAACAAACAGCACCAGAATTACCTGTTCTAAAACTTAAACCTTGTCTGTGATATAAATAGGACCTGCTGGAGAGACAGGTATGTATCACATAGACTACCCCATCTGTGGAACAGGCTCCCCATCCATGTTCCTCCCTAACCCAATTAAATTGCAACTTGGACAATTGGATGGAGAACTAGAAATTCATCACTGGTTATGCACATATGTCTCTAACAGACACAGGCAGACTGTAAATGGTTCATCTCCCAGGTTCTTGCTTGTAAAAGTTTCACCTCCCAAGCAACTGCTTACACTTATCCAGGTTATCAGAACTTGTCTGAGATTTTGGATGCATAGCTAGGCTTAAAAAGGGCCTTGTGGTTATTAACCTCATAAAAAACTATGAACCTATAAAACTATGAATGCAATATGATATTAAAATAGTTATATTGCTCTCTTATGCCTGATACTATGAAAACATATTAAATAAAAATATTCTGTACAAAATACTGGAACATGTTGACCATACGGCCTTTCAAGACATGCTGAGATCATCAGTGCACTGTATAGATTTGGGAGTCACACACTTTCTCCCGTTAATAGGTTCATAGGAGGTTACTAGGCTAATGACCCTAGCACCTTTACAAGTCTAGACATTTTATACCCATGTTCCCTAACTGTCCTTGGTTAGATGGTTATTTGCAGAGGAAGTCTATGATTAGCACTGACTGTCCCTGTCCAGGAGGGACACAGGTGCCACCCCTGGATGAATTTATGGTTTTCCATCCAATTGTCTAGTTTCGCTTGAATATGGTCATTGAGGAGCTCTCTTTCATGTAAACTGGAAGTTTATTTCAGAGGAGTGGTAACCTCTGGGAGATATATTTGCCTCTCCAGCATGTTCTGTTAATGTCCCAGGCTAGGTTGAGATTGCTGGAGCAAGTGGCTCGTCCCATTTGATTTGTAGATATGCAGCATTTCCATTAAGGCAGGGTCAAAGACTGCTCTGTAGGCCAGGCACAAGTCACCTCTCAGCAGCCTGTAGGATACAGAGTACAATGAAAGGCCTTTCAGTCTTTCCATGTATATCATTTTTTGGAGGCCCTGACTTTTCTTAGTGAAAAACCTATATGGTCTGTCCAGCTGTTGCAGGTGTCAGGCGAGGTACATGCAAAAGGAAGCAGTGTACTCTATTAGTGGTCTGATGAGGGTTGAGTATAGAGAAGTTATAACATCCTTAATGTTGATACACTGCACTTACTTATAAGATGCGCAATGTATAAGGCTTTCCTTACCACTGTGGACACATGGTGATCGAAGTTTAGATTGCTATCAAACTGTTTTCCCAAGTTTTGCACCACTGAGATTGAACTTAGGTGGTCTGTCAATATTGTAATTTGCAGGGACTTCCTCTTTGCCAAAGGGGATAATAATGCACTTTTTGCTTTAAATTTTTAGTCCATGGGTTTGACACCAGTTATTTGTCAGTGTTAGCCCCTTTTGTAATATTTTAACATCATTTGGTGACTCAGTGATTGCATCCAGTTTGCAATTATCAGTGAACTTTCACCTGGATTTCTGAGAAATAGATTCCAAACAGTAGAACACCCAGCACAGATCTTTCTGGTACGCCACTGGTAACTGATCCACTGGTAGAGGTGGAATCCCCAAGTTTGACAGTATACGTTCTGTCGATGAAACAGTTGGCTGCCCATCTGGTGATGTATAGGTTAATCCCCAGCTAGGAGAGTTTCTCAGTGATATCTAAGTGGGGTATTGTGTCAAAAGCCTTGACTAATTCAAGATAGGTGGTATGTACTATTTTGCCTTCATCCTGGGCTTGGGTGACATTATCGAAGAAACCCACCAGGTTCAATAAGCATGATCTACTTTAACAAAGTCAAACTGGGTCAGGTCAAGAGTTTGAAGAGTGCCTTTGTCCTTGTTGATAAGGTCCATGATGATTATTGCCATGGCCTTGCAGATAAGACTGGCTAGGCTTATTGGTCTAAGGTTCCCATGGTAGGTTGATGGAGCCATTTTGTGCAAGGGATTTACTGTTGCTGTCTTCCATTCTGCTGGAACAAAGCCAATGCTCAGACTAAGGTTAAACAGAGTGCCAAATGTTTCTTCTAGGTCTTGTTTTAGATTGGGATGTTATCTGGTCCCATAGAAGCCATGTTTTGGCCCTGGAGAGAGCAGGTATAACCTGCTCTTTGAAGAAACTATATACTGTTAAAACAACCTAAGAGCAGTACAGTAACAGACATATGGTGTTTCTTTATCAAATGCAGGCTGCAAAACAGTGATAAATTTAACCAAATCAATAAATGCAGCACATAAGTGTTAAATAGCACTAAGGAAGTTAGAGCAAGTACAAAAAATACTTATATCAGCTTTGTAGGTCCAGACGGTTTTAGAAGCAATCCAAGTCTTGTAGTCCCTGATGTCCAAGCCAGGCACAAGGAAGCTCTGAATAAATGACTTAAGTGATGGCCCATATTCCTTAATACATATGCAATATCCGTAGCCAGCTTTTCACAGAAGTTGTTTTACCATTACCTTTTGCTTTGGATTGTGAAGACAGTGTCTCAATATGAAGCTATTACTACCTTGAAAATAAGCATTTTTCCTGTGAACACCTGCATTTCATATCAACATCAATGCAAAGCATTCATTTTTGCTGTTTTTTATACTCGTTTTGGCTCATTCTTTTCATTTTCTATACTTTATGACGAAGTATGAAAACTCACCATTTCACATGAGTTGGTCAGAGATGAAGCAGTTCAAATGGAAACTATAGGGACTGTAGAATGACAACTATTTGTATCTCATATGTTTCAACATCTCTATTAAATAAACATACATTCCAGGTTAATGCTGCATGTCATACTAATATACTACTCAACAGACATACTAACCATTACTGAGACCTGGCTAAAACCCACCACCCAAAGTGAGGAAATTCTCACCCCAGGATATGACATCCTAAGACTAGGCAGAGGTGCCAAAAAGGGAGGCGGAGTTGCAATTCTATTTGAAAACACACAACTTCCAGCCTCTGCAAACCCCACTTCCCAGTTTTCGGAATGCCGAAACATTAGGCTCTGTTTTCTCTCTAAACAACAAAAAGAGAATCATCATTCTCTGTAGTTACATCTCTTCAGGAAACAACTCTCCTATAATTGAAGAAATCTTACAATGGGCTACAGTCAACCTGCCCCAAGAAACTATCCTGTTAGGTGACCTAAACCTAGACTAGCTAGCCTGCAACTCTAACAGTCCCTCAAACCATATTAACTTATTTGGATTCTCACAACTAGTCCAAGAACCCACCAGAGTTGACAAAAAATCCCAAAAACAATCTATCCTAGATTGGACTTTAGTAAATTTCCCCAAACAAAATTAACATGTGGGCTGCCTACCTGATGAACTTAGTGATCACTTCCCCACATTCCTCCTTCAAAACGTGTAAACATAACCAAACCCTTACTGTATAAGCAAACCAGGGATGAACACCATGGAGCCATTTTGTGCAAGGGATTTACTGTTGCTGTCTTCCATTCTGCTGGAACAAAGCCAATTTTAGTAAATCCACAGATTCTTAACAGTATGTTACAACAATGTAACTGGCACCCCCTACAAACTCTAGCATTTGACCAGGCAGTTGAGTTTTTCAATAGTACATTTAGGAATGTTCTTAATACAGTTGCTCCCATTAGAAAACCTAGAACTAAAGTAAACAAGGCCCCTTGGCTGAGTAGAACAACAAAAGCCTTACTAAAGTCAAGAGATAAAGCCTGGAAGATCTGGAAAAAGAATAACACTAGCCTAGACAGACAAAACTATCAACAACTTTGGAATCAGGCCAAAAAACAAACAAAACTGAATAAACAGAATTACTTCCTAGGTATCCAAAACAAACATTCCAAAACCCACCAAAAGTTCTGGAAAGCTATCAATTCCCTTCTAAAACCCGGCAAAACTACCACCTCAGCTCCTATCTCCAACACTAGTAATGACAGCATAGCCTCTCGATTTAACTATCACTTCACAGAATCTATTCTGTCATTATCTACACAACTATCCAAGAATAACTCTATATCCACCCCCACAACAGGTCACAATAATATAACTTACCTTACACTCTTACCCGTACCAACCTCTATAATTAAAAACTACTCTCAAAACTGAAACCTACCACTCTAGCAGCTGATGATTTACCCACTAATTTCATAAAAATATCAGCAGTCCCTAGCCTACCCTGTCTCAATTCTTATCAACCGCTCCATACAGGAAGCTTACATCCCCCAACTATGGAAAGTATCATATATTATCCACCTACACAAAGGCGGCAACTCCTAGGAGCTATCAAACTACTGCCCCATTGCTATCCTATCCCCCTGTCTAAGTTCCTTGAGAAATGTATTCAAACTCAAGTGATGCACATCTTAAATTCACATAATCACCTCTCCTTTACACAGCATGGCTTACGCCCAAACCATAGTACAACTACTGCTCTTCAGGTTAAACAACTTAGAAGCAACAACAATTTCATATCAGCTATATTCGTAGATCTCTCTAAGGCATTTGACATGGTCTCACATAACCTACTTTTAGACACTCTATCCTCCATGTCCTTTGCCCCCTCCACTACTGCCTGGTTCAAAAACTATCTCTCTGATAGGAAATCAGTCCAATGGCCAGGTGTACTATCACCTCTACTACCAACTACCATAGGTGTTCCACAAGGCTCAATACTGCGGCCTCTACTGTTCACCATTTTCACCAACAAATTACACACCTCCACCCAGCATGCATCACTTATACAGTACGCAGATGATTTCACCCTAATCTGCTCAGCCCCATCCCTAACCACTCTACAAAAACTTACCCAGGAATCCTTCAGCTCTGTTGAAAAATGGATCACTGATATCCAATTTATTCTAAACCCCAACAAGACCAAATTACTGCTATTTATCCCCAACAAATCAAGAACCACTCCTCTTACCTTCACTATCACTTCCAGAAATGGCACCACAATTACTCCCTTTCCCCATACTAAGCTCCTTGGTGTTGAAATAGATAAAAATCTTCACTTTGATGTCCATATTTCTCAAACCATCAAAAAACTACATAAGAAAGTGGGGACTTTATACAAACACAAAAACTTCCTATCAGACCAAGCACGGGGCACCCTAGCCTAAACCCACCTTTTGTCTACCCTGATGTATGCAGCACCAGTCCTAACTCACATCAGGAAAATAGATCTATACAAACTTGAGTCATGTTACAATAAGATTGCAAAATTTGCTAATATCTCTACTTTTAGAAGCTTTCATTGCCTTGCCCTAAAGGAACTACAGTGGCTAGAACTTCCTCAGTTACTTAGTTACCACCAACAAGTTCTCACCTTCAACATCCTAAAGAATCCACACAAGTCTCTAGCTGTAAACCAACTACTAACCCAATATTTGGCAAATTGTCCTCTACACTCATCCAACAAAACCCTTCTCTGAATATCCAATGCCAACAATACTGCAGGGAAAGCTCTTTTCTCTCATACCATAGCTAGAAAGTGGAATAACCTCCCCAGAATATCTCTTTAGCACCATCTATTTCACAGTTCAAAAAATCACTTAAGTCACACCTCTTGGATTCCTGGCTCTGTCCTTGCATCACATAAACACTTTCTTTCTCTCTTCCAATCTTTCTACCTTCCTCTCTTCTCTGCTTACTGTCTTTGTGCTACAGTACTAAACTCCTCAAATACTGCCATCCAGGACCTACTATGGGTAAATTAAGCTTGCTTGGAACAAACCATTGTAAATATATATTATTTCTTGTATGATGTATCTTTTTGCTTGTATAATTATAGGTTCATAGGTTCATAGTAGGTACTAGACTATTGGCCCAAGGGCCTACATAAGCCTAGCTAACAAGGTTCCCTGGCTTATGCCACCCAAGAAAGTTATTTTCCTGTGCCACTGTCGAGCAGAGACACAGAAGTGATCCCCGGGGTGTGCTTCCTATTTCCCATCCACTCATCAAGATTTTTCTTGAAGAATTCTAATGAAGAACTTTGCTTGACATAGATGGGTAGCCTGTTCCACAGTATGGGAAGTCTCTGGGACAGGAATCTATCCCTCCAGTATGTCCTGTTTATTGTGGTGACAAGGTTTAGGTCCCTAGAGCGTGTAGCTTGGAGGGATTGGGATTTCTTTAGGTATAGCATGTCCAACAGCTCTGGGTTTGACATAGCTTTATATGTTAGGCAGAGATCACCTTGGAGTAGGCGATATTCTATGGAATAAAACTGGAGTTTTTTGAGATGGTCAGTGTAGGGCATTTGTTTGAGGCCAGTAATCCTCTTTGTGAGGTACTTCTGTGGCCTTTCCAGCTGCTGCAGATGTCTTGTGAGGTACATTCCAAAAGGGGCGCTGTACTCTATAATGGGTCTAATGCGTGTGGAGTAGAGGGGAACAATGGCCTCTTTTTTCCTGGATGAGAACCCTTTTATGATGAGGTGTGCCATGTAGAAGGACTTCCTGACTACTGTGGCGATGTGACTAGCAAAGCAGAGACTACTGTCCACCTGGGTCCCAAGGTCTCTTATCACACATTCAGTGTTAAGTAGATTGCTGCCTATGTGGTAGTTCATGGGTACAGAGTTTTTACCAAAGGGGATGACACCACTTTTTGGCATTGAGCTTGAGGCCATGGCTCTGACAGCAGGCATCTGTCTCAGCGAGGCCCTTCTGTAGGAAGTCCACATCATTTGGGGACTTGACTGTGGCCCCTAGTTTGCAGTCATCTGCGAACTTCATTAGCCAGGGGCCTTCTGTGTTATCCTGTACTTCAGAGAAGTAGATACCAAACAGGAGAGGTCCCAGGACTGAATCCTGTGGTACTCCACTTGTCACTGGTTTGAGGTCATATTTGGAGTCTGCTACTTTTACAGTGTGGATTCTGTCAGTGAGCCAGTTGGCAACCCATCTTGTGACATAGGGATTTATACCTAGTTTAGTGAGTTTAGCTATAATTCCAGAATGAGGGATAGTGTCGAAAGCCTTGGTGAGGTCAAGATAGGCTGTGTGAACCACCTTACTCTCATCTACAGCTTTGGTGACTGCCTCAAAGAAGTTGATCAGGTTCAGGAGGCATGATCTGCCTTTCACAAACCCAAGCTGGGTGGGATCCAGAGTTTGGAGGTTACCAATGTCTTTGATTATGAGTTATATGATGACCACTGCATATATTGTTTAATGTGGAACTTTTCTCCCCAGGGCTCCACTGTAAATGGACCTCATTCCAGTCAGACTTTCCCGGTCAACAAATACAAAATAAAATAAAAAAATAAATAAATAAAGTATATTTTCTTTAACTGTTTTCAAAATCATTGAATAACCTTATCTCCTACATGATTAATAATACATCCATGTCTTCTGAGTTGCTTTGAAAATCATTATCCTGCTGTCATATTGGATAATTTAGACCGAACAGGAACATAATAACTTTTGGCTTGCTTGCTTAAGGGGATCTACTTTGATAGCTCAAAGTTTCAAAACTTCGAACTTCATATGGTCAAGACCATAACATCAAAGTTTTGAAAGTTCAAAACTTCAATAAAAAACAGAATTTTTGTTTGTTACATTTATGCAGGGGAGGAAAGCCCCCCTGCACTCCCATACCCTCTACTACCTAAATATACCAACTCTGAGATCCACTGCAGTGAAGAGAATGGCAAATTTCCCATTCCATGCTTTATGGCATTCTCCATTTAAACCGCTCAAAGTTTCAAAACTTCACTGTTATGGTCTCGACCATATGAAGTTCAAGGTTTTGAAACTTTGAGCTTCCAAAGTAGACTCACTTAAGGCCAGTGTTATTGAAGCAATGTTGTTTCTAAATTTTTGCATAATAAAACACTGGAAAATCTACAGCCAGCATGCAAAGGGAAAGTACCTGCTTAGTACTGTATCTCTTGACTAAAAGTTATATTGATTCCAAGCCACAAGCACTGCTTTTTGCCCGAGGTAAAGCATTTGTCTCTTTACTGCACTTGTATCATATTATCCTACCTCAAACAGACTATTCCTGTCTTTCCTGTCACCAAAATGTATTTCTATCTTGAGCCCCGGACATAATAGGTTTATATCTTTGACAAAGAGAGATCATTTATCAAGTAATCATGCATCCTTTCTAAACAACACACTTTTTTTTCTGATTGATACTCTATTCTTCATCCAGATTGTCAAAGTGTTGTCAGGTCTAGAATCTAGACATGCAATATGGCATGAGCTTTCATAACTGCAACCAGTTGTTTTATAAATATTCTGTCATCTGTGACACAAATGCACTATAATCACCAGGCAAGTCCTTGCTAAATGTTTAGATGTTCCTGCAGGCAGTGGTGAAATCCTGATAAGTCTGCAATGTTGTTTATAAAGTGTTGTATTTCGGTAACGTAAAACCATTTTTAATTAATTCATATGCATGGCTGTAAGTGCATTTTATGTCAGGCATTTTTTTACTATGTCAGTGTCCCTTATTTATGATGAATAATTGCTGTAATACCAAACGCCATATTTTTACTCATAAACATAACATGAACTGAAAACTGTTTTCTACACAGCTTGTCATAGAGTGACTAATCTATATGCTGCATGAGCATTTCTGCTGTTTGCCACTTTGGACAGTTCCACAAAGTGTAATGAATGTGTGTTTATGCAGCATAATAGGTCCTAGCCCCTGCCCCCCCAGAAAAAAAAATTCTCGTGACATCTTTGTTAACTGTTTTACCTTTATGCTGCCATTGCTCTCCGCGTTTCTTTTTCTGTTTTCAAGATTTAAAATGACCCAAAGAGGCATTTGTAGAAATAGAGACAAAGCTATCCCTATTAGTAGCTTGAAAATTCCTAGCTGTCTTTGCTGATCTCTTTTCATTTAATGTGTCACAGTGTCTACAGTTTCATTTTTGTAATTATCCCCAATGCAAAATAAACTCTTAGAGCACTAATTTTTAAGGGTAACTAAGTCTTAACAAAAGCATTTGTTATTAAGTTTATGTGGTGATAGCACAAGAAAAGCCACATTTAGCTGTATACATTTCAAATAAAATTTCAGATACCACAAGATACTTTAATATGCAAGAAAATGATACATTTTTGAAAGTGCTGTGAGATCTTTTCTTTGAGAATTGACTGACAAACTATATAATGGTAGCAAATTTACAACAAAGTTCAGGAGTAATTAAGAACTGATTCAGTTGTTTGATGAGCTCTGTTTCACAGCCATGGCGCAAGCTTGCAGTCATCTGGCTGCTTAAGATCTGTTCTTAACAGTATCCCACAGATGTCAAGAATTATTTCAGCAAGGGTGTTTATATTGAATATCTATAAATATACATTATATGGAAACTTTTTTCATGGAGGGGTTTTGTAATGTGTGAAGAAAATGAGACAGTAAGGCAAGTGCCCCATTTAAAAGGTAATTGTTTCACTCATGGCCCATCTATCATCTGTTTGGCCAGAGAACAAAACTTTCATAGTAAAAATATGATAATGTACAGAGTAGCTTATATACTGCAGTTCATTATTTTATTTATTTCATATTTGCCCTGGTATTGCTTTCATTTTATAACTGTCCTTTAATTGCTTTATGCAATTTTATTTGATAATGGCTATTATCATCTGGCCTTCTGTCCATTTATTTCCCTTTTATTTTTTTTTATTATGGTTCTGTTTACATCTTATATAAGAGCTGGTCTCTTGAAGAAGCACAGATGTGAGAGCCATCTGCCTTCCATAGGTAAAATCACTGTGAATGTGTTCTACAAAAGTTTACATAGACTGAATAGTTTAATATGGAATAAAGCCAATTAACCATGAAAATAAATTTGTGCTCAAGTCTTGTAAAATAAAACTAAAGTAAAACTAGAAGCATGTCACAGATGTTGTTTGCGATGGAGTAAGCCCTTCTGCTCTATCTTTTGGAGGAGAGCTGTGACTCATGCCCCAAACCTTACAAACTCTGAGATCAGTAAGCCACAATCAGGAGAATAGAACTGCTATTCAGATACAGCTATATTATTCTGCTGTCAGACAGTTTTAACCCCAACTTTGAGATGGTGCAACCTCCAGATATTTAAAAATGGGGTGAGGTTAACCTTTGCTTAGTGACCTTTACTATAGTTGGTAGTTTGCTTTTTGCTGTTTCCCACTGTTTGCTAGGTTCATGCATAGCTGTATGTCTGTCTGTTGTTATAATGTGTTTTAACGTGGAAGGTATGTGAGTCTGTAATATATTATGCTGTGTACAGAGTAAGAAACTCTTTTTTTATTCATAATATAACTAAGTAAATACAAAATACTTGTTTTAGAATATATAGTTCAAATGTAATGTGAATTGCTCAGTGTTAGTTTACCAATATAGATATTTGTGAGCAACCTGGTCTTTTACTCTTTGAGAATATGTTTAAGGAAGGAATGTATTTTAAATCTAATATTTTGTAGCATCTGTGTGCTACTTCTTCATTTTGAATTGTTGGCATTTGATTATATTGGAATTCAGGACACAGAGTTTATGATTTTGCAGTTTGATATATAGCATAGATGAATTCCCATTAGGATCAACGTTCACTGCCAAGAACAGAAATCATGGTGATACAGAGATTCAGGGTCTGGAGTTCATTTTAAACTTCCTGTCACTGTCTGTCCATCTTTCTATCTGTCTGGAGTTTGCATGTACTCACAATCTGTGAGTGGGTTTTATGCTGGTACTCTAGTTTCCTTCCACTTCCTGAAAAAAGCTGGTAGGTTGAATGGCTACACTAAATTATCTGTGTAAGTTATATTTACTTTTGTAGTTTTGAACCAGCTTTCCCAATAAACAAATATTAATATATGTGTGTGTGTGTGTGTGTGTGTGTGTGTGTGTGTGTGTGTGTGTGTGTGTGTGTGTGTGTGTGTGTGTGTGTGCATGTGTGTGTGTATGTATGAGAAGAATAATCATCCTTGCCTTGCTATTTCACCCAGTGAGAGCTTGACAATCAGTTGATGACAATAAAGTAAAAAAGCCATTTCATAAAATTCTGTATTGTCAAATGTTCCATCAAAGAGGATGCACTTGCTTTAGTGATTTTACGGTATATGGTAAATGTTATTGACTTTTGAATTAGAGATTGACTCTGGGATGGGGTTAGGTATAAGGAAGAAACTTTGGTAAGCTTAGGGTTAATTTTGGGATTTGGCTTTAAGATATTGCTAGTAAGATTTTTTTAGAGCCAAGTTTATGACTAGGGATTGGTATAGATTCAGTATTAAAGATGTAGACATTTTTGCCTTGTTACAGGGATGTGAGAGGCATTAAGCTACAGTAAAAACTGTGGTCATAATTATTTATCTTTGATTTTTTTTTGTGCATTGTATTTGCTGTCTTTAAGCCAGCTGGAGGTCCCACAGGATGAGTTGTAGAATGTTTATAGGCAGACTGAATTCTAGACTACCTTTCTAAGCTAAAGCAATTTAAAAATGGCCTGATTGAATGTAGGAATGAATGCATGTGGGACTTTTATTTTTTCCTGTTTAGTCCCTTTGTGCTGTGGATCTTCCCTTTGCTCTACAGACTCCTCCAATCCATTCCCAGAAAAAAACAAGATGAATCATGTCAAGAGTTAAAAAATAGGTGGCCCCTCACTCTACAAGGAAAGTTTACTCTAACAGTTTGGATATGCAAGATCATGTCTCCTCCATTCAGGATAACAATTGGGAATCATAGCAACATGTATGTAGCCATAAAGGCTGGGGATGTTTTAGTGAAAAGGGCAGGAAAAACTGTTCCCAAGGAGGAATGTACATGTGATATCAGCTCATTATTTCACTGAAAGACACATCCATTTAAATTGTACTGTTACTGAAAGAACTGCCTTACAACCTGAAAAATGCTCCCATCCATCACATCTGTACATTCAGCTTTGTGTAGCAACTCCTACACCTCTGTCCAAGAATGGGAAGCCTGAAGCACTTTGGTCCCATCCCTTTGGAATGGCTCATGCTGTGCCTGAGAAATTACTCAGGTCCTGGTAATATAGTTTATATTCAGGGTTCCATCCATCTATGCATGCAACAAAACATTCAGTTTTAATGTTTTCTCAATTAAGCTTACTCAGTGTGGTCATTAAGACTGTGCCACTGTGCCATAGCCAAAGGACATGCATATAATGCCAATAGTTTTGCATATATGCTCTTAATTCCTTTGTTTCTCTCTAGTATACACTTGACCACTGCAAAGTTAAACTAAAACAAAGCAGAGATTATTCTATATTTGTAGAGTTATAATAGAAACCAAGCTAGATGAGAATCTTGGTCCTCATTTGATGATGGTTTCAGTAAATGGGTTTTATTTTTTGAAAGCCATCAGATAATCCCTATAAAAAGAGAGTATAGCCATCTATGCTAGTTCTTGGAATGACAGATACTAGTTTCCTAGTGATTACTACCACTTAGAACATGATATTGCATCAGGAATGAATTAAAGGTGGCTTGTAGTCTACTATACTTAGGAGGTATGAGAGTTTATGGTCTTATTTATTGGCTCAATATTGGCTCACCATAACTAGCTATGACTTGTTAATATCCACATTTGGGTGAAAGATGGTTCTCTTATACTTGCCTATGATTTCTTTCAGATTATGGAGAACTTGCACTTGTTCAGGTAGTTACCTGTACACTAGAACTGATATTTCAAATTAGTTTATTCCCAAATAAAACAAAGGTACTACTATTAACATTGTTCACTTGTCATCTGATCTCTTTCAGTGGATGGTTATCCAAAATACCTTTGAATAATGGAGCTGGCCAGTTTAGTGGCCTATATGGAAAAAGTAGTAAGGACATAGGTCATCTGCAACACCATCCCATCCTGGACTCCATTTCAGATAGTCTTTAATACAATCACTGATAGATATTATATAAAGTAAAATATTTTTTCCAAAGCAATTATGAAATAAGAAATGTTTGCTATGATGCAAACGAAAAATATGCTTTTTGTTAATACAAGGTTTTGAAATAAGACGAAATAAATCTTTTCTTCTAAAGCAAGGTTTAACTTGATAGAAGGTTTGAAATAAATGTTTCTTTCAAAAAATTAGAAATGCACGGCTTGAACTGCAAAGTTAAAAATAAATACAAAAAGTATGACGTCCTTAGCAACAAGCTATCTCAGTCAGACATCTGCTGGAGAAATTTCTAAGGAAACATGAAACATGCTTAGTTTAACTAATCTGTGAATATATGTGGTTTAGAACTGGTGCATGGAAAGAAGAAATGTCTAGTTTAGCTTGTTTGTGAAGACATGGTTGTGGGCTTAGGCTTAAACTGATACAATAAAATGGCATCCGGTTATGACTGACTGAAACATAAAAAGTGACATTTGATTTTTTTCAGCAGGGACTTTTTGTGAGTCTTCAGATACAGAAATGAAAGAAATAAAATACAGATACTTCAACTGATGCAAAGCTGACATGGAACAAGAATCAATCATGCAAACCACAAGGACACTAGGAAATAACATCTGATGCTATCAAAAAAGAATATATAACTTGAACATTGCTTTCTCTTCTTGAGAGCCATCCTGATCAAGTGTGCATTGATCCTAGGCATGACACAGTTCATGAGAAGCAAAGACTTTTTTCTAGCTATGTTATAATAGAATTGAAATAATTTAGACAGTGTAACTGCTTGGGTATATTAAACTATTATAGAAGCAGCAGTATATTGTTAGTCTGGTTACTCTGCCATTATAAATAATTTAACAGTGGTGAGGCAGCTTGACTGTGACCTTTTATATCTGTTTCCACCAGTTATTGTTCATTTGGCGCCTTAATTTCTATGTGAGTTCAACAGGTCGACAGTTTCCAGTGCTTTTCTTAGGTTGTAGCTGAGTTTGCTATTGCATCTGTCCAATGACCTTATACCATCAATTCGTCCATTGAAGCACACCATTTCTTCGAAGTGACTTCAGCCTGATCACCTGTTTGTTATCTATGGAAAATATGGTAAATTCTTCACAGTTATAACATGGATGCCATTAGAGACTTAAGTTTAAAATGCCCACATTCTGTGCAAATAGATTTGCATGATACGCCAGACAAGGTCTGGTCTTATTTAAAGACATGGTTTGAATCTTCTCTGTCAGACATAAAATGTAAATCTGCAATTTTTTAATGTTCAGAAATTGCATAACAGTTGTGTTTGTAAATGGACAAGTGTCTATAATACATACATGACAAAATTTAAGATAATTCAAGGAGACTGTTTTTTTATGGAGAAGTAAATTTCCACAATTATGTCTGTCTTGTCACAGGAGTCTAGTATTTAAGCCCTACAATAACATATATCCTATCCTGTCAAAAGATATGCTTCATTTTGGTGTCACTGGTTCCTCAGATTCAAAACAGTTAAATGTACCTTATGCAGTCATTCCTTTGTCAGGAAATTCTGACATAGTAAAGTGTAAAAAAGTTTTAACAGCTTTTCATAATTTGTCTAGGGACAGGAACTGGATAATCAAAGGAAGTTTAAAAAAGGCATGTTTGAAAAAAGGCAGGGATTGGGTGAGATATTTGCCAGGCATTCTTTTTGGCATTAGGGCTACACCTAAGAGTAAAACAGGAATTTTACCTTTTGAGGTGATAACAGAGAGAAAAATGCCCCTCACACTTCCTTGTGACCTAGAAACAGTGGATAATCGACCAATACTGACAACAGTAGAACACCAAAAATGGTTGAAAGATGTACAGGGGGTATGTGACACTATAGCCAGAGAACAGGCTTACCATCTGTGGACAGAAATGCCAGTGCTTCCCAAAAAAATGAAACTACAGTGCAGAGATGAGGTGCTTATAAAAAACTTCTAGAAAGGGAGACCATGGGATAGTAACATGCAGAGTCCCTATGAGGTGACAGAACAGAAAGGGTTGTTAGTATACAGTGTACAGCAGCTAAAGAAAGAAAAGATTAATCCTAGGAAATGGGATATCCATGCAAAAGCAGCACACCATGTTGGTTCATAGAAATCAGTGTAAGTTAATAAAAGTCAAACAGTGTCAGGAGGAAACAGGGGACATACAAGCAAAAGCAGCACACCATGATGGTTCATAGAAATCTGTGTAAGTTAATAAAAGTCAAACAGTGTCAGGAAAGTAACAGTCTGTTAACAGTCTTAGGAAAGTAACAGTCTGTTTAAATGTGTTTTTAAATGCTGATATACCCATTTGGAAGAAAGCCAGAAAAAATGGAAGAACCTAAACTTCACACATGGAGATGCAAGATTTGGGGATGCATATTAATACTCATATGCATTTTGATACTATTGTATATACTGTTTATAATAGCGATGTGTGGACAGGACGAGGTAATCCAAAAAAGAAATGTAAATACAAATGAAAATGAAAATAAAAAAGTGGCAAAGAAAAAGTGGAAAGACATACTCAAATATAATAGATCACAAGAATGGGGACATCATGATTGGATACCTGATTTCAATACATTTTTGGCCATGCAACATTTGTTTGCAAAGGCACATAACAAGTCAAATTGTTGGGTTTGTAGCCATATTCCTTACAGAGAGAAAATGCCATTACATCCAGTCCCTGTAGAGGTTACAGATATGGGATTTATGTTTAAAGGGTCTTATAAAAATAGAGTTGTAAAACAATCGGCCATAAAAGAACATTTACAGTTGATGGAAGTAGAAAGAGGGATACTCTGTTTTCAAATGAAAGGGACAGTCAGGGTTGGTATTTATTTATTTATTTATTTATATTTGTTGACCGGGAGTGTCCGACTGGACGTAGGTCCATTTTCAGCGGAGGCCCAGGGAGAAAAGCTCCACAGTTAAAATAAACAGACAGTAGTTACATTGAATTACATAGTGATTAACAATTTACATAGCAATTACTTACAACATATTTACAGATGAAGAACATAGTACATCAGTAGACAACCAGAATCTTTATCTGTGAAGTACATAACAGACATTAACAAATGTTACAATAAGAGGTTCCTGCTGTATAATAACTACTAGGCTTATGAGCATCTGAGCTTGCTATAATCAAGGTATTTAGTGGAGTGGAAAGAAAGGTAGTGGTTGGATGGGGTGGGTGACATTAGAGTGGGAGTTGCAAGGGCATAGCAAACATGTTTTTAGGTGCGTTTTTAGTAAAGTTTTGAAGTGGGTGCATGCTGGTATGGAGGTAATTGTGGGTATAGTAATTGTAACTATCCCATCACTTTACACCAACTTTGGTCACGTAAAAAGCTTGAGTGTCATGGAAGAGTTGATAAAATAAAAACAGTTTTTGAGTTAACACATAATGCTTCTTTTAAGGAAGGGATGAACAACTTCTTTAAGAGTAAGGCCACAACTAATTAAATGGACCAAGAGAATGTTACAATTCTGGCAGAAGGGTTCTTTTTCATATGTGGAAGAATGTTTACAAATGGCTACCAATAGGTTGGCAGGGATCCTGTTACATAGGGTATGCAGTTCCAATAATAAAAATTACTCACACATTATAAGAGGACATGGTAAGAAATCACCAGAAAAAGATGGAGGTTCATGATAGTTTTTCCAAAATAGAGAAAGATTTAAAACAGCTGGACATAGGAAATGGTGTTATTTCAGGAGCTGGGATCTTTCCCTGGTATGGTGTCACTAAGGCAATATGGGAATTAGGAAAAGTTGCAAAGCTGATGGAAGTTTTAGCAAATGCAACTTATGGAGCTATCTCAGATATAACAGAGGAGATGTGTTAAAATTTGTGTTAATAAAACTGTTAAACATGTAACTGTGGTTAACACTGAAGAAAGGGTATTAAGTACAGAGGATCGCATTTTCCTGTAGATTGCATTTTTCTTTGGCTTAATTAAAAAAGGAGAACTGATAGATATTATATAAAGTAAAATATTTTTCCCCAAAGCAATTATGAAATAAGAAATCTTTGCTATGATGCAAAAGAAAAATATACTTTTTATTAATACAAGATTTTTTCTTCTAAAGAAAGGTTTAACTTTTTTTACTCAAATGATTTTTATTTTGATGAAATAATACAATAATTTAATATATTCATAACATTCAATAACTATTTACAGCATTTACATTCAGCCTGATAAAAAGGGTTTAGATAAAAACATTTGTAGTTAAATAATAAGTTAATATATAAACTATGATAGTTAGGAAGAGTTTGGTTCCAACTGTAGGGTATCAATCAAATTCAAAACATTCCTCCATGAACTATTAACCAATGGCTTAGGAAACGTTCTTAACTGTTTAGTTCTTTTCTCCATTAGTATGCATTTCTTTAGCGATGATAGGAATTCCTCCATTGTGGGTGATACATTAGAGTTCCATCTTCTAGTTACACATTTTCTGGCTATTGCTAACATTGTCCACAACAAATACAGGTCATATTTCTTCATATCATTACTATTAACAACATTCAATACAAATAACAACTTTGTCAAAACAAATCTATCAGTATAGATAGCTTGAAGAAATTTGCTAATTTAATTCCAAAATGGTTTAAGATTAGTATAGTCATAAAAAATATGAGACCAGTCAGCAATAGTGGACAGATGACATCCCCAACATAACTTGCTGTTTGAAAGGTTCATTTTGATAGTTTCTTAGGTGTCAAAAAGTATCTGTGTTGAGATTTCCAATGAAAAATCCTCCAGAATTGTGAGAGAAAAGTTAGTTTAAATGAAAATAAAATGTTTGTTTTATCTTCCATTGATAATGATACTTGAAACCCTTTAGTTAGGTATTGCCAATAAGAATCTTTAGGACTGTCTTATAGACAATTAAAGTGTTATATAGATATGATAATTCATTCTTAACATTGATATTATTATACAGAATTCCAAAAATTCAGTTTATAATTTTTGGTATGGTTTGAAGGCTGAGTTAGGTATTACTCTACACAGATCCTTAGTGTATGCTGTGACACTCTGAAGAACCAACCAGTCATTAGGGGATAGGCCATAGGTTGACACTATACATTGTGTGTTCAAAGCTTATTGGTTTTCAATACATTGCAACCAACAAAATAGGTTATTCTTTTCCTATAAACCAAAAATCTCTCTATGTGTTTTATCATGTAATAGTAAACAGTATTAAAAATCTATGCCACAGTTTTATATCTAAATTTGTGTTAATGAATTTTCTAAACTCATCAAAAATATTGTTTATTAGTGTTAGGTTAGTTAATTTTGTTGTACTATACTGTAAAGTTAAACTTAAATTGTGCCATGTCTTGTTATCTTTGTCAGTTACCAAAGCATTCTTTGATAAACAATTTTCATTCATTAATATAGTGGAGTGTAACTGTTTCCAATTGGAAGAGTATCTAGGATTTATCCAATTCATCACTATTTTAATTATAGATGCCTTTATATAAGTTTCAATCTCTGGGAATTCTAACCCCCCCTTGTTCCCATTTTCTGATATGATGAGAATATGCCACTCTATTTCTTTTGGGGTACCATAGGAATTTCATCAGAGATGAAGTGATTTTTTTAAGGATTTTCTTTCCTGGAGGAAGTATAAAGGCTTGTGCTATATATAATATTTTAGGTACAAAACCATTTTCATCAGTTGTAACCTATCATCAAATGTTATAAACAAATTATTCCATTTGCTTATTAATGAATTGATTAAGTCTATGGCTTTAGCATAGTTAAGCTGTAAGGTTTCCTCTGTATTCTTGCCTAGAACTATTCCTAAATAGTCTAGAGTTGAAACTTGGTTTCCAATAATATGATTAACTGAAACCTGTATGTTCTTTTTTATTTAATAATAAATATTTTGATTTAGATTTGTTGAAGGAGAGTCCTGAGATTTTTTTTGAAATTTGTTGTTACTATATCCACTTCACCTGACACTTCCTTAGAGTTGGGTAAGGTAAGTAAGACATCATCAGCAAACATCATTATTTTAGAAATATATTGGTCATATATATTTATACCTCTTATCTTTGGGTTATTACATATTAAAATGGCAAGTATTTCTATGACCAGCGCAAATTGGATAGGGAGCATGGGACATCCTTGTGTAGTACCTCTAGTGATTTGGATTACTTCAGAAGTAAAGGGACGTAATTTGACATATGCTAGATTATTTTCATAGATTTTCTTTATCATTGTTATAAAAAAGGGGAGGGGGTCAAATAACTGTAAGACTTTAAATAAACAACTCCAATTTAAGGAGTGAAAGGTCTTTTGAATATCTAGACCTATTATCAGTGCTTCATGGTTTCCTCTATTGAGATAATCTGTCAGAGTTAATACTCTTTTAATATTATCCTGTGTATGCCTGTTATGTATGAAACCAGGTTTGTCTTCATTAATTATTTTAGATATGGGTATTTTCAATCTATTGACCATAATTGACATAGATAGTTTACAATCATTATTCAACAAAGAAATTGGTCTATATGAGTTGCAATGATTAGGGTCCTTATTCTCTTTTAATATAGGGGAAATTAGAGAAGAACTCCAAGAAGGAGGACTATTTGCTAATGTTTGAACTTCAAGAAAGGTTTTATGTAGGAGAGAGATTATAGAAGAAGGGAACAATCTATAAATTACGATAATTAAGCCATCTATTCCTGGTGCTTTGATAGACTAACTTCCTTTAATCCCATCTATAATTTCCTTTTGAGAAATAAGTTTTTGTAGATCTAACTTAAGTTCCTCGGGAATTCTTGTTATGTTGGGAACTATATTCTCTAACTTGTCACATTCATTTGTACTTATTTTATCTTTATGATGCTCTGCATAATGATAATTAAAACCCTCCAGAATGTCCCTTATGTCCAAGACTTTCTTCCTTTACCCTTCATGAAGGATACTATCAATGTTATACATTTTTGATTGTATCTTAACTTTCATAGATGGGTTATGAAGATGCTTAGGAGAGGTAGCATAAGAATTAAAGTTCAGTTTTTCCATAGCTAAATTAGTTTTACGGGATAATATTTCATTGTATTTCTTATTTGCTTCTACTATTTTCATCTTATTATCTATAGCAATTAAGTTTTTATTCGCTTTAAGAGATATTTGATTTTGTAACTCTGAGTCTCATTCTTTAATTTTATTTTTGTACTAGCTAATGGTTTTATGATATACATAGGCATTAACAGAATCCCAAACCATAATCTCTAAGAAAAGCTGAAGTTCAGAAGTTATCCAAGATTTAAAGTCTTTAATTTTTGTGATATATGAAGGTATCCTTGAAGTAATATCTAATTGATTGAATTCCAAGTGTATTGTTAACAACAGGGAATTATGATCTGAAAAGGGACAAGGTTGTATTGAAAAATTCAAGATTTTAGAATAAAGATCTTGTGAGATATAAATGTTATCTATTCTAGTTTGGGTACCAGGTCTATAGTCCTGGTGTGAGAATAGTAAAGATTTGATCCCAGAGCATTAAAGGTATCTTTTTTAATTTAAAAATGTCTGTCCATTTTTTTTTAATTGGCTGAGGACAATAGTCTAGGAGATTTCATATTGGTAGTTTCTGTAATATTTGTTATACAGTTGAAATCACCTCTTAGTGTAATATTACCTTTAGAAGTAGTTGTAATAAAGTCTAAGTGTTTCTTAGCTAGTCCAACCCCGATACCCGGGAACCAGTATAAATTAACCAGGGTACAAATTCTATTATTAAACTTAAGTATAACTAAGACCATGAGTCCATCATTATCTACGTGTTTGTAAATGATTTGGGGATTTAAGAAAGTCTTTTTCCATAGAATTGTTACTCCTCCGGTCTTATTTTTATAAAAAGATTGAGCAAGTATTGTGTATTCCTTAGGGTCCCACATAAATGTGTCATTCATTTTAAAGTGTGTCTCTTGGAGAAAAATTACTTAAGCCTTGTTTAGTTTAAGATACCTTTGTAGGTTGGCTGTCTTATATGGGTTGTTTAAGTCATTTATATTTAAGGATATCAAATTTAAATCCATATCAGAATTCTTTAAAGATAATAAATAATAAAGAAACTTGTATTAATATAATCCTGTATACATAATACCCTTCTTGAATAGACAACAGAATATCAATTGTTGTATTTATTTATCTCAATCCAAATAATTTTCCCCATGAAAGATAAAAGTAAAACAACTGTGTCAGGCATTTCAAAACTAGAAAAACTGTTAAATAACAAAAAAATTTGCATATTTAACTCTGAGTATAAACTTTAATACACCCTATACATAGAATGAGATACATTCCTAGTCTAGCAAACAAAATAAATCTGCAAGACTACCTATCCCAACCATCAACCTTTGTTGGTTCAAGCCCATGAAAACTAAGTAAAAACTGGTGAATATATTATAAATTAAGAGAAAAATAGTAGTGATAAACAACTAATCAGATATTAATTCCAGTTAGGTTTTAGAGATGAGTTACATACACTTTTGTTAGAAACATTAAACATTTATACAGTAATTATTCACTAAGGAAGCAAGAGACATATTAGGATATATATATAATCTGAATTTAGTGTTTAATAGACTAAGGAAACATTAGCTTTATTAACAATCTAAATGATTACCCAAAATACCTAAGCATGTCATCTGTATTAGTTCTAATGAAAACTTCAAAATGGCAGAACAAATCAAAGAATTTTTAGCATTTGTATTTACTCGCCCTCTGAATAAATCTTATAATTACAAACTCCCACTAAATAAAAACTTCACGAGAATTGGGTTTTAGCACATAGTGTCATTCCCAAAAGATGTCAACATAGATTTTTAGAAATACTCCATAAGACATATTTGTCCTTAATTAACGCCTAAACATTTGGAATAACAGATGTTTAAATAACTGACTAAAATCACTAATAATTAAAAGGCATAAATTAGAATGACAAACATTAGTAAAAAACATTATTTATATAAAACTTACTATGGATAACAGGTCTTAAAAGTGAATGACTCAAAGACAAAATTAAGATAGAGATCGCTGTAAATATATACCATAGTAATAGGGTAATACTGAAACTCATAACTTGTTTGTTGTGTTATCACAAGTCGTAGCTATTACTGAGCTCTTTCCCTGTCATAAAGTGTTAATATACTAAAGTACATGACTTTATAATAACTGAAAACATGACATCTGAAATATAAATAATATCTAGGATACAATTAGGAAATCAACATATTAAATGCAAAGTAATTATAGTTCAATCAAAATTATTCATGCATATATTTGCTAGGATTTAGTATGGTGTTTGAGTATCCTTACAGTTATAACCATTAGTCATAAGCATTTCCTGTAAATGTATAAGCCTATACTAAACACTTGCTAACTGCATAGGAAAGTTATTTATAAAGATCTATTTATAAAAAGCTCCAGTATAGTCACTAGAAATAGTGGCTATAAATAACTGTTTACAAGAAAAAATAAAATTTCTGTATATATATTTGATCACAAAATATAGTCACTATTATAAAAGGGAAACGTGAATATGTTTGCAGATAGTGTAGCTCATAAAGCTTGTAAAAGAAGCCTACTATAGCAATAACCCACGCCTGGGTGTGGGTAATGCAGGATTTAACCACGGTTGGCATGGTTTGGTCGCCCTCGGGACCAAACAAAGACAACCGTGGTTAAATCCCGCATTACCCACACCCAGAAGTGGTTATTATTATACAATGACATTATTTAAGAAAAGAAATAATTACTTTTCTTAAATAATGGCATTGTATAATGCCTCTTTGCTGCCCTTCCACAGCTGTCTGGTATTCCCAGGCAGTTCTGATGTACTGCGCATGCCTACGCAGTACATCAGAGTTGGCAAAAGCAACGGAGAACGCAAGATCTCCATTGCTTTTTACTGTTTCGCTATGTTAAATGGGTTTAACATAGCGAGACAGCTTTAAAATAAGCAACGGAGATCTCCGTTACTTATTTTAAAGCTGTCTCGCTATGTTAAACCCATTTAACATAGCGAGACAGGTTTAAAAAAAAGGCAACGGAGATCGCAAGATCTCCGTTGCTTTTTACACACTGTGTCGCTATGTTAAAGGAGTTTAACATAGCGAGACAGCTTTAAAAAAAGCAACGGAGATTTGTGTTGCTTTTTTTAAACCTGTGTCGCTATGTTAAACTCTTTTAACATAGCGAGACAGTGTTTTATACTAACGGAAAAAGTCTGGGCGACCGGATCTTTTTCCGTTTGTATATTGAGGGATTTACAACGGGCACGCTGGTTGGGCTGGCCAATCAGCGTGCACGTTTTAGAGGAAGAATTGTATAATATGCTATATTAACCAGTCAGAGACTTGACATTCACAATTAGGCTTGCATACACACATTAGATGTAATGTAATCTGATCTGCATGCATAGAATGCATGATGTCATGAGCTAAGTAAGAAAGCTTCACTTCTTAGATTTCAAACTGACATTTTCCCGCCCAGCACACTACACAGTACAGTTTCCTGACCTCACTTTAACCATAGTTCTCAACCTTCCATCTCGAAAATGAGGAACCCTAGCCCTCATAATGTGGAACAAATGGGAAAAATGTGGAACACATACTAATGGCTTACTAACAACTTCAACTAGGAAGGCCATAGGATGGTTAAATATGCTGGTTTTGCTTATAAAGAAGATATTTTAATGAATTAATATTATTCATTTCTATTTACCATGGATTTCACTTAAAACAATTCCTAACACTAAATGTGTGACAGACTCCTTCAATGTGGAAAATTGAGGAACTTTGAGGAACATGAACTTTTTAAGACCCCAAATGAGGTGCGTTCCTCGTAATGAGGTACACTTGAGAGGTATGACTTTTACTGTTTCACAAAGTCAGCCTATCTACAGTAACAAATGCAAAAACTGTCAGATACTTCCAAACAGCAAAATAACATTCAATGCCAATGAGAGAGAAAGCAGTACTTTAACATTAAACTCTACAGGAAACATAACTTGTAACCATTTAAAAACATTGTGCCATAAAACATACAAGCATATAAATGTCAGAGAGACCCAATTTATGACAAAAGCCAGTAAACAGCTTTTTGTTCACACAGATGCCAATATATATTCTGAAAGAATCAGAAGTTATAAATATTAAAAAAAAATAGTTAATATATACTAAATCACAGATATGCCTTGTTATCCTATGTATCCAAAACAGTTTTGATAAATTAATCTAAGCCGTGACTATGCCTGCATAATAACTCAGAAGAACATTTAGCAGGGCAAAGGGCTATATATTATTTAAAATAAAGCATGTCATCTTAAGGTTATAAAAGCAACGATAGCTTACTGTTCAATTATAATCTAGGGTGCTTTCCTCATTGTTGGGCTTATTGATTCTGGTGGGGGAGTTTATAATTTGGGAGAAGCCATTTAAGTTAATGTGGGTGGTTGGGGTTTTTGATGAACAGGTTTTCCAATTGATATTGAAGTCTCCAAGAATAATAGTTTCTTGGGGCTGTGTAGTGGATAACCATTGGAGGGTACTTTCTAAGGTTGTTATATTGTTACCTGGGGGCATGTAGCTACATGCTATGTTGATAGCTTTGTGTTTGTTAAGCTGGACCTTTATTAAGAGTGTTTCTGAGGTGCTAGTTATTAGGCTTTGTGGGATGGTGGTGGTGGACACCTGTAAGGTTGTTTTATACATAATGGCTACTCCACCACCTTTCCTACCCTGCCGGTCAAGTCTTAAAATATTGTAGGTGGGGGGTATTATCTTGTTGTCAGGGGTGGTGGGTTTGAGCCAGGTTTTGGTAAGACATAATAGGTCAGGGGAGTGCGTGTCCATAAGGGCATGTATATAGTGAATCTTATTATTCATGCTTCTGATGTTTAGGTGACAGATTAGTAGTGAATTAGGGGCATTATATTTGCTAAGTATATTGGTGACAGTAATATTTGTGGAGCTTGTGGTTTCTGGTAGGGTTGGGCCTGGGTTTGGGTGGATATTGCCATCTGCTATGAGGGTTGGTTTAGATATCGTTACTAGTTTCTGGATTTTTAGTTGGAGTAGGTCATAGTATCTAGTCCTAGTTTTTATGTAGGTGGCTCTAAGTGAATGAAGATGTGCTGGGGTAGTACAGTTGGGGTAAAGGTATGGTTGAAATGGTGTGGGATAATGGGGGTGGAACTTAGCAGTGGTACAGGATGTGGGATAATGAGGGATAGGTAGGTAGCAGTATTCATAGGAGGTGAGGAGATAAAGAGTGATAAGTGGTGGTATGATGTATAAGATCAGTCTAAGTTTTGGATATATGGTGGGAGTTAGTGGAGACTTTGTGGGGTACATGCTGTAGGTGTTTGGGAGTGTGTGTGGGAGGATGCAAGAGACTGAGGTATGGTGGAGTTGTGGGTGAGGAGTGTGGGTTGGGTGTACAGTTAGAGTGTTAGGTTGGTTAGTTGTGATGTGTAGGGGTGGGGTGTATCAGTCCAAGAAGATTTATCAGTAACTCTCTTCAGAGATGCAGATGCCCATTCCATATCTTCAGGTAAGGAAATAATGTTATTGTTTTTAATAAAGGCAGTGGCTTCATCTAGGGCATTAAATTATCTCATTTCATGCTGATATATAATGTTTATTCTGGCAGGAAAGACAAGCTGAGTTTTGATGTTATTCTGCTTTAACAGTTTTATTAACGGCCAAGCTTTTTTCCTGTGTTCCAAAACCATGGTAGAATAGTCATTATCAAACCTAATTGGGTTTTGATTAAATTGTAATGGACATTTCCTCCAGGCAGATTTTAGGACCAACTCCTTGTCCAAATAAGATAGAAACTTTATGACTATTGATCTGGAAGGAGAAGAGGAGGATGTTGGCACTGGCTTTCTTAAAGCTCTGTGAGCAAAGGACAGACCCTCCTTTAAATCTAAAATCTCTTGGATACAGGTATTCAGGAAAGAAATATCTTCTCCTTCAGATCTCTCAGGGATGCCAAGAATCATTACATTTGACCTTCTCTCCCTGTTTTCCAGGTCATCCACTTTATTGAGAAGCCAAATGTTTTGTTTGATGAGAAAATCTTTCTGTCTTTCTTCTTCCTTCAGTCTTCCATCAAGATCATTGAGGGATGTTTCTAAGTGTGTTATTCTGGATTGATGCTGCTGTATAAGTTCCTTGAGAGAATCTGTTTGTTTCTGACAATTTTCTTTGAGGTTTTATAAATTCTCCTTAAAATCATCCATTTTTAGTGAGAGTTCATGTCAGAATGAGAAGTCTTTGAAGTGCTCATCTCTGCAAATGACATATTCTCCTTTATAATTTGACAGGAAAAAACTTTCCTAATTTCACCAAAGTTACTAATGATATAGTTTATACATTCATCTATCAATTCTAAGTATTTTTGCTAAAATAAATTAAGTTATTTCCTGTTTTTTATATTAGTTTCATGGTGCTCTGAAAAACTGCTGCTATCAGTTGGCCATCTTGGCTCCACCCCCACCCCCGAAAGGTTTAACTTGATACAAGGTTTAAAATAAATGTTTCTTTCTAAAAAGAAGAAATGCAAGGCTTGAACTGCTAAGTTAAATATAAATACAGAAAGTATTTTATCCTTAGCAACACGTTATCTCAGTTAGACATCTGCCAGAGAAATTTCTAAGGAAATATAAAACATGCTAAGTTTAAATTATCTGTGAATATATGTGGTTTAGAATCGGTTCATGGAAAGAAGAATATGTCTAGTTTAGCTTGTTTGTGAAGACGTGGTTGTGGGCTTAGGCTTAAACTGATTCAGTAAAATAGCATCCTATTATGACTGACTGAAACATACAAAGAGACATTTGATATTTTTTAACAGGGACTTTTTTGTGAGTCATCAGATGCAGAAATGAAAGAAATAAAATACAGACTCTTCAACTAATGCAAAGATGACATGGAACAAGAATCAATCATGCAAACCACAAGGACACTAGGAAATAACATCTGATGCTATCAAAAAATATATAAGCTGAACATTGCTTTCTATTTTTAGAGCCACCTTGATCAAGTGTGCATTGATCCTAGGCACGGCAGTTTGTGAGAAGCAAAGACTTTTTTTCTAGCTGTGTTATAATAGAAATTAAATATGTCAGACTGTGTAACTGCTTGGATATATTAAACTATAATGGAAACAGCAGTGCATTGTAAATCTGGTTACTCTGCCATTATACATAATTTAACAATCACCTGTTATACAGTTAATCTGATTAGGCCCTTACAAGTACACTTCAGGATGATGGGGGGGGTGGGGTGCCAAACTGTGGAAAAATCACCATAGTCAAATAAGTCGGGTCTGTTAGAGAAACAAAAAATAGGTGGATTGACATTACTCAATTTACTTCTATGAAACCATGTAAAGAAGTTAAAAATTCATGAGTCATGCAGTCCAGCTTGTCAGGAAATGAGGAAGTTTATACTCACCTGTATCAGACTCTTTTCTGTTTATGCTGATTCCCTTTGTATTAATAGGTATTCATTTCCAATGCTCTATAGTATCAGTGAGCCGAATATAAACAGCCTGATCGATGATATGGTCATGCAGCATTCTCATCAATTCATTCAACCAGGACCATCCATACTGATAATATGTATTGTCCAGGTATTTTCAGCCCACAAGTTTTTCAAGTCATGCACAACTGTTAAGAGAAAGTATTTCCCACTTTCATTAAAAGAAGTTACTTTTAAGCATTTCCTTAAAAAAATGTTGATCGGCACAAATTCAAAACAAGCATAACATCATTAACATATGTTTTATACTGGTAATATCATTTAGTAGCTGATACATTTTCAGAAAGTGTCTTATTTGTTCTATTGTGTGTGACTCTGGCATACTATTTTTAACTATATTTTTTTGTATTACAAATAGATAATGGGAGGTTTTCAGATGTCTTTCTGGGCTGTTTCTAAGTTTTGTTATTTTTCTGTCTGATTGGACATATATGTATCAGTTATTTGCATTTTGTTGTTTTGCCCTTTTGTAGGTGATAAATGACCTCCATATACTTATAGTTTAAAGAATGTATTCCATCATGGCCCATCTTGATTTTTTCTTTCCTTGTGATCTTGACAGTGTGCCAATATATCCATGGGAATAATATTTCACTAGCAGTGAATGCTTTGCCTCTTACTTCTTATGGCTTATTTAGATGTCTGTTTCTGGTATCATCCTCTTCAGACACCCTTTGCAATGCAAGGTGCCACAAAACGAAATCTTGTCCACACTATTAATTTCAGTATATATGCAGAAATTGGGAAATGCCATTAAAAGTAGATTACTCTTTTGTCTTACTCATTAACAAATCACTTGAATATGTCTTTTGTTTTGTCAGGAATATATGTTCGCTGTTTGCAAGACACGTCTGATTGCATGAAAGTCAGTAATCTGAGACTTAACCCTAAATGACCAAGATACTGATGGTGTGTGTGTGTGTGTGTGTGTGTGTGTGTGTGTGTGTGTGTGTGTGTGTGTGTGTGTGTGAAACTTTAAGGACTTTCGTAGTTCTAGGCAGTAAATTGATGTTATGTAATACAGACAAAAAGGTTTAACATTTAGAGCTAAGATATTTAATCTCAGCGATATTCTGTGTGATTGACTGGCAACCGAGAACAAGGTGGCAACAGATGTTAAATCATCTCAGTATCATGTGTAACATTTCCAGAAGAAAGCAATTAATTCTGCATACAGATTTCACAGTGGTTATTCATGCACAACTCACATTAACATAGCTAATTCCCCATGAAGTTCTGCCAATGGTCATTTACACACTGGTCTCAATAATATGCATAATTCCATGTGAGGAATTGGCTACAGACATTCACTCTTGAGTAACATTAATGTACCTAATTCCATGGATTTGGCATTTTTCATTAATATACTAGTTTAATTAATGTATCTGAGTGCACATGATGATTTGGCTGTTGCCATTCATTCTGTTGTCTCTTAAAATACATAACTCCACATGATGATTTAGCTTTCATTATTCATGACCTTTTCCATTTCATCTAGACATTGTAATGTCTTTTACCTTGGACATCTTGACACTGACCTGCAGTGTCTTCAGAGGAGTTAGGATGCTGAAGCCAGGTCGGTAGTTGATATAGGCTGACAAAAACATGTTACTCTTGTACATGGTACTCACACTAGCTATTACAGTGAGTGGGACTTTCAACAACTTGGTATTAATGATCTCATGTATAGCTTAACGAGACATCCAGTGTATGACCATTTTATCTGTATCCCTGCTTTAAACAGTGAGAGATTGATTGCAAAAACTAGAGTTTATCTGCTCGTAGAGGATCTGTCACTTACCCTAAAACAGAACTATGGAATTCACTAATTCGTCAGTTATAGGCATGTCTAATAGAAGCCCTTCTGCAGGGTTTTTTTGGACAAGAGTTTCAGAAGATCACTTTTAATTTTCAGATGTGGTCTGGTTTTTCTTTTTTTTTCTATGTAGCATCTTGGGTTCAAACACTTAAATACATTCTGGATTTACCCACCATTTTCTTGAAAATAGTAATTTCTCTCAAAGATTACCAGAAAAGTTTAAATAGCTTTTAATTTTTTTAAGATGTAAGAACCTTAGAACTGACTATTAAACTGCTGAGAAAAAGAGTGTGTGCATGTGTGTTTGTATGTGTGTGTGTGTGTGTGTGTGTGTGTGTGTGTGTGTGTGTGTGTGTGTGTGTGTGTGTGTGTGTGTGTGTGTGTGTGTGTGTGTGTGTGCTTGTGCATGTGAGTAAGAGAGAAATGGTAGAGATTTGATCTGAAAAAAAAAATTAGTTTTTTCATTCCTAACAGTGTTTCCCTGTGAAAAATAAATAGTATGCTAGGAAGATGTTTTATTGAAAGAGGAATGGCCATTGAGCACACATAATCAAAGGGAGGGCATATAGTCTGAAGAACTTAGATAAGTGATGCAGACTGTAGACTACATGGAAACTAATATAACAAGCATACAGGTAGATAATGTGCAAAGAAAAGTAGGAAGAGCAAGTCAGAGAAGGAGGGACAGTAGGTTTATTTTCAGAAGACTGATGCATATTTAAAGAAAAAGAACAAATTTATGCAAGGTATGTAAGATTACAATGATTAGTTCTTGTACAACAAGAAGGATCTAAAGAGCACCAGCCAAAAGAAGAGAAATTGCACAGGGTAAAACAAAGGGGTTAATTAACAGAAGGTCAAGCACTAAACTTGTTGAAAGCAGAGTCTTCTCATTGAATGGGATAGGTATAGAACTAAAAATAGATAGTCTAATGGAATGGTAAAGCTAGAGGTAAACCAAGCTTAGATGTCTACAGGGCTGAGTTCCTAGATCTATTTTTTGAGAAATAAATAGTGCGGATATTGCTGAGATTTTTGGTAAGCACTACTGGGACATCCAAAATTATGTGTTGTGCTTTTACATCAATCACAGTCATTTATTGCTGTGTTTCAGTAGCAGTTTGTGTAATGTATTTTAAAGTTGTGAAAAGAATGATATGCACAACCATGGGAAAAATGTATTAAATTGTATTTTGCAAGACGGAAATGTCTTTTACAGTCAAGATAACATGGAAATAAACCTACTCTGCATGTAAATATGGGAAATGTCAAATGCATTATAATTATGAGATATATTACCAATTGTTTTCTACTAAAATATTTCTTCAAAATCTTAAACTGCTTTGGTATTATTTGTATGTTTCATGTGACATTAAAAGTGAAAAGTCTAATTAATGCACACTTGCTTTGAATTCTATTAGCTGCATACATTAAAAACTATGCCTTCACAACATATATGTAATCAATAATTAAAACAGATGGCATGAGGAATGCATACCTCTCAGTCTGTCATATTTAAGGCAAACTTCATACTTGAGCACTGTATCTATTTTTTTTCCTTTTCTACTGTTTCCATTCTCAGGTTCACATGGAAACCTTGTGTCAGAAAGTGTTGACACTGAGCTGGACTGTTACTATTTACATGGAAGGTGTTTTTTGCAGAACCAATTGATCATCAATGCGCAGCCGCAGTTTCAAGACCAAATGATGAGAGTTAATAACACTCACAAAATATTGGTTTACAGGTCAATCTTGCATCAGCCCAAACAGTGTGGAAATGACTGCAGTTTTTGGCTAAAGCGAGTATCGCATTGAACACACTTAACATGTTGGTGTTTTTTTATTGAGTAGGTGATACATATATTAGATTGTGTAATTTCTAGCACATTGCACAACATATTGCACAACATATATTATATGTGAATCATACCTCTCAACTGTGCTAAGCCGTGGTCGTCCAGCGGTAGCGTTGTTGCCTCACAGCAAGAGGTTCTCCCGTTCGATTCTCGGCTGAAACGCCTTCTGTGTGGAGTCTGCATGTCCTCCCCGTGGTCGAGTGGTGTTCGAAAAACATGCGTAGAATGGGTGTGCCTTTGCTGAAGGTTGGGCATCGAGCTGGCACCTCGGCACCCATAAAAAATCTACTGCCAATCATTAGCGGACCGGAGTTCTGCTGTGGCGACCCCTTAACCGGGAAAAGCCGAAAGAAAAACAAACAAACCTCTCAACTGTACAGATTTTTTTGCAGACTGTCCAGATTTTTGTCTCATATTTTTTGGTCCTTTTTATATAAAATTGTGGTTTTCTAGCAAATTAGTGGCAACTCATTGAAGACTGAAGTTAGAATATAATGACAGACATTTGAGTTTCAGACTTTATACCCTTCAGAAAATCCATGCTAATGCAACATCTGTTATTCTATCAACCTTCTAATTTTTAAGAGTACTATTTAAAAATGATCCCTATTTTGGGGCCTTTGTCCCACTTTTATTAATGGCTGTGTCCAGATTTCTTGCTGTACGAGATTGAGAGGTATGACATGAATTCTTCCATAAAAATGCTGGCAAGTAGACTCTTGCCCTTCCTGGTCTGTGTGACTTCTGCCATTAACATTGCACAGATGACAATCTCACCCCCCTAATCCACCTCTCCAATGATGGCTTTAATACTTGCACCCATTTGCTCTTCAGAACTCTATTGCTTGAATTGTTCAGCTGTCTACTACCATTTCTTTGAAACAGCATTTCCTGATGTCTCAGCTGAAGTTTGTTATATAAGTTCCTGAAGTTAATTGTTGCAGTTCAGAACTGCAACCATTTTATATGTTTTATACATTTTATTTCCAAGTCTGTTAACAGTAACGTAATTGAAGACTTTAGTTTTCAATGATTAGCAGAACATTATCATATGAACTATAATTTATTGACTCAATCATATGTGGAATTTTAGCTAGTGGATTGGCAAACAGGTTAAATATAATTATATTGATAAAAATTAAAACTTGATTCCAGTACAAATACTAATTCTGATTTTGTTTCTATTTAGGAAGCAAGTTACTATTCCTGGTCCTTTGCTTGAATGTCAGACATGAAGTGAAATCTTGTCCAGATGTCTGTGGATGCTACAGTGAGCCCAGGACTACAGTCAGCTGTCAACAGCTAGGACTTGCTGCAATTCCATCAGGCATACCCATAAGAAGCCAAAGGATTTTTCTTCAAAACAACAAGATCACATTTGTGAAATCCACAAGTTTTAGCAATTGCCATAATCTAACAGTCCTGTGGCTTCATTCCAATAACATCAGCATAATTGAGCCTGGAGCATTCTATGGATTAGAAAGACTTGAAGAGTTAGACCTTAGTGACAATGCCAACTTGAAATCAATAAGTTCCAGTACATTCAGAGGTCTAACACGTCTACATACTTTGCACCTCCACAAGTGTAGTCTCTCTGATCTAATAATTGGGACTTTCCATGGGCTATTTTCTTTACAATACTTGTATCTTCAGGATAATAAAATAGACAACTTGAGTGATGATCTCTTCATTGAATTAGCGAATCTTACCTACCTGTTTTTATATGGTAACAAGTTAAAAATGGTGTCAGAGAATGTCTTCCGAGGATTGGTTAGTCTGGATAGGTTACTGTTACATCAAAATAAAATTAATCAGATTCACCCAAGGGCATTCCGTGACCTAGGCAAATTGGTTACTTTGTACCTTTTCAACAACAACCTAACAGTGCTTACTGGAGAGATAATGTCACACTTGGTATCACTTCAATATCTGCGTCTTAACGGTAACCAGTGGATTTGTGATTGTCGAGCTAGATCACTTTGGGAATGGTTTAAAAATTTTAGGGGCTCTAGCTCAGAGTTGGAATGCCATGCACCTGCTGCCCTCTTTGGAAGAGACCTCAAGAGGCTTCAAATCAGTGATCTCAATGGATGCCTTGATGCTTCCAATCAGATACGAACAAGCATCTTCAGCACTAAGACCAAATCTGGCAAAGTGCCAACTGCTGAAGCTCCACTAATGGCCAAGAATGGTTCTCAAAGATGCTGTCATTCAGAAACTGATAAATCCTCAATGATTTATGACACCAAAGTTAAGTCAGACCCCTCGTCTTACAACAGCAGAATCTCACCCAATAATCCTCTAAAGGCAAAGGGGAATATTTCAAAAATAAAATACTCAGAGAATGACCCCTCAAAAAATGGGACAGTCAAGCAGAGGTTAAATGATGCACCAGTTGGGACTTTCTCTAATAATGAAGACCAGTCATTATCCAAGTTAAAAACGGAATTCACTGAGAATTTTGAGCACTCAACACCTCCTTCCAGAAAGAAAACAAAGTGTCTCAAAAAAACAAAGTCTAACTCACAGTGCCGTCTTAGCCAACAAGGAAACAGCTCAGCAGTGCAGCACAACATAGGTCTTATGTTCTCTTTGTTGTGGTTGTCATTGACATTCAGCTAAAGTAAACGACTTTCTTCAGTAAGACAATTTGGTGAAAGACCTTAGCTGTCATTCTTCATACTACATGTGTAAAGAGAGGTCACCTAAAGGATACACTAAGAAAACTTTTTTTTAAATGCCTTTACAAATAACTGAACAATGGTGTTCATATTTGTGCCCAACTTCTTGGTTAGACCTCTTGTTCACTGAACTGCACTTATGCCCCTAAAAGCTTTTGCTACAAAGATGGTAAATTCTGATATACAAAGAAAAAATAAACAAAGGAAATAACTATACAGAAAAATGTTTATAATTTGTTACCTGAATATACTCTGGATGACATTGCAAGATATTTTTTAGTTGCAAATGTGATGCATTTGTTTTAAATCCTGTGTTATAAAAAGTACTACGGCTAAAAGCTTCTCCATTTTGTCTCACCATGTTTACGGGTAGCATTTGTTAAAAAATGCTAACTCTTTTCAGTTACTAAAACTATGGTATATAGAGATATGCATTTTATTTTAATTGTGTATAAGTATATATATATATATATATATATATATATATATATATATATATATATATATATATATATATATATATATATTATAAAATAAAGATTTCCTTTCCTACATGGAGTGCATGAATTTGGGCTGAAGCATTAAGAAAGGCTCACGGTTATCAGATTTAGCCAAAAAAAGAATGAAAAAAAATTAGCCATGAAAGTTAGTACTTGGAGCCTTTTGTACAGTTGTATAAACTTTACAAGTAATTCTATTACCAAATTCTGCTACATTTCAGAAATATTACCTTTTTATCTAAAGAGTTAAACAGAGGCAGAATTCCTGAATTCTAGTACTTGAATGTGTCACAGATTATAAGAGCTATATATTTTTTCAATCAAACTCCTCAGTAATATTCCGCACAATAGCAGGCACATGCTCTAGAAATATAATGTCTTGACTATAGCCAGGCAACTTCAGTTTAATCAGTTTATGCAGTGTGCCTCTCCTGTAGTGGTCAGCCTATGCTGGCATAGGCTGGTAGTTCTTTGACCACTGGTAGTGGCCTGGGCTTGGAATATTGTGTGTGGGATGGCCAATGAGATGGATTTCCCCTAAGGCTCAGGGTGAGCCATAACTCACTGCCCACTCAACCTGCATATTCAATGTCAGCATGTTGGGGGATGACCCCGAGAAAAGTCCTAGAATGCCAACAACATATGTGATGCTGCCAGCTTTTAGCTCCACCCCATGATCCATTTCCCCTGTCCAGACTATCATGAGCCTACTTTTTCTTTCTTCCTTTATAGGTTCATAGGTTCATAGGTTCATACTAGGCTATCTGCCCAAGGGCATTTATAAGCCTAGTTTCTTCTTTCCTTTGTTAATGTGCCCTCAGAAGGGGGTAGCACTGGGACCAAGGGAGCAGGTGATGGTCAGCTGGGAAGGCACACTCAGGGAACCAAAAAAGAAAAATTCCATACAGTACAGGAATGCTGGAATACTGCTCTGTAGTTTGCTAAGATATGTTTTTATAGATTTCCGCAAAATTTAAAAATAAATTAAGGAACTTACTTTATAAGTCTATTTTCCATTCACTACATACCAAACAGAATCACTGTATATGATCTAAGGGTGAAATACTATATTCTGCTTAATAGCAGCAGTTTCTGAGTTTGGGAATATGTACCATTTTGAATTAGTTTAGTCAGACATGAAGCAGATTCTGAAAGCACCAATTCAGACTAATGAAATTTACTATGAATAATCAGGTTTGTGTATTTCTTTTCTGTATAGAACTTAAGTTGGATAACATCTAATTCCCTCTGGACAAAGTTACCAAAAATGAATATTTTAATGTTGATCATTTAAGTTTTAATAGTAAAGGATTTGTTCTCTTCCTAAAACTTACTGGCATTATCATGAGTATTAAATCTGATCTGCCTTGTACAATATAATTCCCAATATAGCCTTCTACTTTTAACCCCCAATATGCAAGTCCTGTCCTCCAGCTATCCATCTGATCTTCCTGTTAACAGGTTTGCCCCAAGAATATTGATAGCAAATTTGGTGGTAGACTTGTAGGAGGGACTCTTAACACAGCCTGCAATAGTAGGATGGTTAAGGTGAATGCCATCTTCTGCTATGCAAAAAAAAAAAAAAAAAAAACTATGCAGAAACATTACAGAGGCACTATCTCTGTGTGAAGAAGTCAGATGTGCATCTCACCAATGCATGCCTGCCTCCTGATGCATTTATACAAACTGCATTCCTCTACTGTTGAATGGAGGACTGTTTACCACCACATTATGCCATTTTTGTATGATTAACTTCCAGACTTTTTTACAGAGAGGGAAAGATACCAGAAAATTACCCTGGACTGGAACCCTGCTTAGTTCCCTGCAAATAAAATGCATTTCCTTGCCAAATTTCCAGAAATGCAAGTAAAAATGTAACCATACTGCCAGCTGGCCAGAGCATCTTCTTTTGTAATTTTTTATATTATATTGCATTAAACAAGCAGGAACACAAAGATGAAAAGGATGCATATACTTCATCTGTAGGTGTCAAACCATGAATATGTGCCATATCAGTAATGAAAAAAAATATTGTGGCAGACACTGAAGAGAAAAAAACACATAAAGCATAAATGAATATATTCATCTGTGACTGTCTATGTCTGCATGCATAGCTTAATAATTAAAATTAACTCCGTTATTATATTTTTCCTTTGGCATTTTGTGCATGTTAATAAAATGTCACTTTATCCACCTTTACCTTTCCGCATTCCACAAATTTAGTGGGCATCCACATTATATCAATACATAAGAAAAGTTAAAGGTGTAATGTAAACTGGTGTTAGCAATTCTGACATGTTTGAGGCTAGAGAGAAAACAAGGCTCATACAGTCATGTTCTTGCTCATTTATATATATATATATATATATATATATATATATATATATATATATATATATATATATATATTTTTTTTTAATTTTAAAAGACACCGCATGTAATCCAAGAAATGCACCATTTAATACACATAGAGAAAATTTGTGAGTATTGGTTTGGTATATGTTTTACAGCTCACTTTACTTTTCCTGGTTACAATATTCTTTTTTGTGCTGGTGCTTGCCCTCATTGCAGGCATTTGCTTATGTTCTTTTTTTTTTTGACAATATTTTTTTTGACAATAATTTATAAATCTGACATTCACAATAGTATAAAATGAAACTGGGCATAATGGCATTCCAGATAAATAACAAATCACTGTCAGATGTCAGATAACAACTAGCTTTGACTACTCAATCTTACAAGTAGGAGTAAGTATTTTTGAATATTCAGTTCCATCTCCTTTTTGTTGTGTATTTCATACCTGGCTGCTACCCACTGCTGTAGCCATTTAAACATGCCTTCCTCGGATTGAGGTCCCCTGTTGCTGTTCTCATGTCTATAATAGTATCCATTGGTTCCATTTGTTGCTTCTCCTGTTCCTCACTGTGTCTGTTTTGTACTACATTTGATTGTCCCTTTTTCCTTTATGTAACCCCAATTGGCATAATTCCCAGTAGTTAGCCAACTGATTCTGTCCCATTCACCTACTGCTCTATCCTTACCTTTTTTGCTTAATTCAAAGCCTCAGAACAGGTGCAATGTTGTGCCTCTTTTTTTTTCTTTATATTATTAACCCTTGACAACCTCCTGTTCCAATAGATTAGTATTTTGTACCACTTATTCAGCGGTCTCATTTATTGGTTCCAAGAATAAGTTCATGACTTTAGTTTTTCAGTCATTTCCATTGTTTCTTCCCAATCTTCCCCACCTGTAAGGCACATTTGACTTTTTTCCAGTTCTGTTCTAACTTCTTTCTCCTCATCTTCCTCCTGATCTTTGTATATATTATAGCCACCCTACTCTTGCCTTCCCATCTTTCCCTTTTGTTGGCAAGGGATTAGTTCTTGTTTTTTCAATGCATTCTTTCTGTTTTTTTTTGTCCCACTGTAGCTGTTTTGCTCTTCTGTGGTAAACTCTTTCCAGTGCTCTTTTTCATGCAGCCTTTAATGCCTCTCAACCCATTTTTCCTCAGGCCATTGCCGTCTTCCTTCTTCATTCGGGTCCAATAACTGAGGAAGCTTGGATATCTTCTTTTCTCTAAGCTACAGCCATAGCTGACTTATCTACCCCTGGTGCATTCCCCAATCTACCAACCCCTCAGTTGTAATCTGAGGAACAAAACAGTTATGTTTCACTAATCATTCTACTTTTTAAACTATAGCAACCCAGCAAGTTATGACAGACATAAAGCAAAGCACTTAACAGCTTGAGTCCTGCAGTCCTGTTTATCATTTCTGTACTGGCAATCAGAAATGCTGGTACAGAAAAGAAAACCAGTACTGCACTAACAATGTATCAGCATCTGCCGAGTGTATCCCCCTAACATATTTTGCCTGGAGAAGATGTCCCCTTCACCCTATACTAGCTGTGCAGCTGTCTAGTAACTTAGCCTCCTTTCTAAAGTCTTTTCTCTCCCATTCTATTCTTTCCCATATGGGTCCTTCAACTCTCCAGTCCTATACGATTCCTGTCATATTCCTCACTGATGTTAAAGTCTTCAGTATGTTGTTGTTTGTCTTTCAGCTTTTTCCCGGTAAGGGGTCGCCACAGCGGAACTCAGGTCCGCTAATGATTGGCAGTAGATTTTTACGAAACGCCGAGGTGCCAGCTCGACACCCAACCTTCAACGAAGGCACGCCCATTTATGCACGCATGTCTTTGGAACGCTACCCAACCATGGGGAGGACATGCAGACTCCACACAGAAGGCACTCCCAAGCCAAGCTGAGAATCGAATGGGAGAACCTCTTGCTGTGAGGTAACAATGCTACCACCGTACCACCGCGGCATGTTAAAGTCTTCAGTATAATTTAGTTTATTCCATTTTTCTCATTGTTTTGCCACTTGATTTCTTCTCTGTTTCACCAAACTCTCTCACCATTTTTGTACTGTCTTCTCTCCCTTGCCCTATAGTAAATATGTTAAGCCACTACTCATCTCCGTCTTGACACATGAAGCCTTTCATTTTCCAGGCTCTCTCTTAGGTTGAAAGTCAACTTGTTACACATCTGAACTAGTTCCTATTCCAGGTATATCTACTGCACCAGTGTATGTGTTTTTTGGACATGTTTATTTCTCTTTTTGGACAGTGTTTCTCATGTACCCAGTCTTAGAGTTAGTCATTATTTTAAGTATGTTAGTTCTTCTGGTTAAGGTGTTCATCTTGTTGTTCTACTTTGCCATTTCTTGTTCTGAGTTTTATTTCAGTTTCCTGTAGTTTTCTTCCTTTATCTTCTGAACTGTGTTTCACACTTGTTTCTAATACACTTTGCTCTTGGTATGGGTTTTATTCTCCCTAGTATTTCTTCCTTTTTCTTTGACCCTGCACTGATCCTTACTGCATTCAAGACCTGCTTCTTCCTTGAACCTTCCCATGTGCTCTAGAAATACCTTTTCTGTCTCATGCATATCATTGACCAACAGAATTTACTCAACTACAAAAAGGCCGAAGCCAGCTTGGATCCTTCCCCTTGCTTAATGCTATCCCAGACTATATGAGACTTGATGCAGTAAAATTTTTTCATCATAATGAATACGTGTGGTGATGGTGAGCAATGCTGCTTTGTCCTCCTTGATGGGCTTTCATTTTCTGGGACTGTCATTTACCTATTGACAGTTCTGTGGTTGTTGTTTAACACTTTTTCCCATCTTAGATATTTTCTTTTTAGTCTTACCTCTTCTATGATACCAGCATAAAAAATGCAATTTGAAAATGTTCAAGGACTTCTCTAAGGCAAACATTATAATCCCAGCTTTTACAATCAGACATCATTACTGCTTTCTACAAACCTCACCACAATCCACAATTTTCAGCTGAGGTTCTTTTCCACAAAAATCCAGATTCTGTCTTCTGTATTAGTCTGGGCATCATATTTTACAATCCCATCACCAAAATTTTGTGAAGACTATAACATCTACATTTGTAATGGATATAGGTCTTCACATCCCAATGCCTATTAATTCCTTTTTCTTGTTTGATAACATGATACATTTTTGCCTCTTCCACTGATGTGGCTAAGTGTTAACCCCACCTGCATTTATTAATGACTTCTGCCAGGAAGCTGTTTTACCTTTTTCAGGCTAACTTATAAAATTCAGCAGAGTCCCTATATTTTTCCACTGCTTTCTCCCCTGGCAGGTTGTTAATCATTCTCTTCTACTCTATTTTTTTATAAACTCTGCTGCATCCATTTGTGCTCCTACTCTTTACTGTCTCCTGACCATGTCTGTATAGTTATTCATAGAAGTCTGATATCTGGCCCTGTATTAGTTCTTCCTTCTTTAACACTTCCCCATTTTTGACCTCTGACTTTCTTTTGTTGTCTTAGATTCTGTGCCGGTACTATCCCTATCTTTTTACCCATAACCCACCATTAGCCTTTTATACTAATTATTTCTGTATCTAATTCAGTTGCTTCTGTTAATTATGTCCTACACATTAACCACTTGTCTTCCTTTCTCCATTAATTATTTAATTTTCAGTTTCTGGTCTTGTTCCTGTATCATCACAGGTTGCATTCCACCTCCCTTATCACTTCCTCCTCTGTCTTTTTTGTTATGCTAGCTTGTTCCATGAATCACCACTAGCAGTGGTCTTAATCTCATACCAAGTATCTTCACCTTGTCCAGCTTTGGTCTCTCACACTGTGGTATAGTCGTCATTATCCCTCCTTAAATCACTCTTTTTTGTCCATTTGTTCTTTGTTTGGTCTCATACTACTTCCATTACTGGGTATTATTTTTTCTTCCTTGCTCTTTATTCTTATTATGACTCGAATAATGGCATGGTATTGTGTGGTCTTCTACTTTCACTTCTGCCTGCTTGCTTTTCAAGCCATCTTTCATGAGGAGAGAGTCCAGACTATTTTGTTAAGGCCATCCCATTCTTGCAAAGGTGAGCCATCTCACACATCTTGTTCCTTTTCCACCTTATATTTACCAAACATTCCTTTTCCATTTTATTCTTCAATGTGTTTTGGTTTCTTATTCTATTTTGTCTGGCCACTTGTCCTGCCCAAACCTACACTGAGCATTATGCTGAAGTCACCATATCACTTAATTTCCTTCACATACAACTTTCAATCAGTACACTTTGAAAAAATGTCTAAATAATCTTTTCCTTTTCTCATTTGGAGTAAAGTTATATATATATATATATATATGGATCTATCTTACTACGTCGACAAGTCAAAAGCGCGACACAAAATCAACCGACACACATTCGACATAGTAAGATAGATCCATATATATATATATATATATATATATATATATATATATATATATATATATATATATAGCCCATTTCTCATTTTTTCATGTAGCCTCCAATCCAGTATTAAACATTGACCTTTCCAATGACATTTAGTGTCTCTTGAATCAGTATCATAGCTTTCTTGATCACAAAAGTCAGTACCCACCTTCCTATCCTCTAAAAGATTGGCATCCACTCAACCAGTTGCTTCAACACCAGTATTCGTTTGTCCATACATTTTAATTTGAACTCCTTTAACAGGGCTGACATGGGCATCCTAAGGCAATGTAGCAACTGCATCATGTAGACTGACAACCAACTTTTACTTGTCCACACAAATTCATTATGTGGGAGATGCATCTGTATCAAGAACCTAGAATCCAGTTTCTCTTGCTCACCAGTCAGTTCATCTGATAGTAAGCAGGTTGTCAGCATACACATCTCAACTCCTGCACCTATCAAACCAACAACACATAAACCTACATATGCAGAGGTCCTAACCAGAAGTTTAGCTAAACATCAGAGACCTCCCAAACACAAACACAAGCACTATTCACATAATACATCCTCTGTAGAACATAGTACACATAATATATCACACACCAGTGTCTCACAAGGCAAGCCTCTAAGGCATAACACAAAAACAAACACCTTAGTCTTAGGCGACCCACTTGTGAGACACACAGATGTCTCTCGCACGAAGCTGGCTAAGGAAAATGTCACGGTCAACTGTCTGTCAGGTGCCAGGATCCACCATATCACACACTCACTCAAGTCTCTCAACAACAGGCACTGTAATGACTGTTTAGTCCAAGTTGACATGAATGACTTCAGACATACCTCAATGGACTATACGAAGAGACACATGACTGAGCTTTCAGATTATGTGTCTCAGGCAGGTATATCGCTAGCCTTAAACAGCATTTTACCTTTGCCTAGGATGATACCTCAATGCAAATAAAAAAATGATTGATGTCAACAGTTGGCTTACATTTGGGTGACATTAAAAGGGGAGCCAGTATCTGTCAGGCTGGGATGACATGATCGGCAGAAATGATAGTTTGCCAGAGATGGTCTTCATCTGTCACCCCTGAGATTTCAGTTACTGGCTAAGGCTCTTGACGCCCCCATAGTGCCTTTTTTAGGTTATGTCACAAGAACAAAATTCCTGACTTAAAAATATCCACTAAAAACAACCTCAAGGTTATGCTGCTATACGCTGGGAGTCTAAACCAGAAATTGCACTCACTGGAAGCAGTCCTCATCTTGGAAGATGCTGACATTTGTGCAGTCACTGAGACCTGGTTTAAGGCTGCAGAGAGCAACCCAGCTATACCAGTTTACAGTTCCTTTCACACGTTCACACCACAAACTGAAGGTATGAGAACTAAAGGAAGTGGTGTATCAAGATTCATTAAAGATAAAAAATGAACAAGCACAGGAATCTGACTAGATTCAACCTCACCACTATGAGTGTTGAGGAAAAATATAAAAAAACAAAGAAATTAGTGGTCTTAAAACTTTGTTGATGAGCTCAGTCACAATCATTTCCAAAAATCATGAAACTCAGGTAGTGTTCCAAAGCAACAAGCCATTATTGATCACAGACAAGTGAATCTCAGAACAAAAAAGTCAGAAATATTGTAACAATGTTGAACATATCAGCTTTTATATACTTAAAATAGGTGTGGAAAATGTACGCATTGTTTTTACACCTGCCTATTCAAGGCAAACAGTATAAACAGGGTCGTAAAAGTGCATTACTATCCCATTTATACTGTTTGCCTTGAAGATGCTGATTTAAAATTAAACAATACATACATTTTCCACACCTACTTTTAAGTATATAAAAGCTGATATGTTTAACATTGTTAAAATATTTCTGATTTTTTTTTTGTTACTGAGGATCACTTTTCTGTGACAAATAAAGGTTTGTTGCCCAAGACTAATGGCTGGTTCCAAAGTCATGGTCATAAATTTAATGCAAAAAAAATGCATTATCATCCCCTTTGGCAAGGGTGATGATCCTGAAAACTACAGCATGAATGGCAATATACTAAGCACATAATCATTGGTGAGATATCTGGGCACACAGGTCAACAACGACCCTAACTGTGATCACCATGTCTCCACAGTGGTAAGAAGGGAATTTTATATTGCTCATCTCATAAGTAAGGACATTGTCTTCAGGAAAAAAGAGATTTTAACCCCCTGTACTCTTCCCTCAACAGGTCAATAATGGAGTACACTGTTCCCTTTGGTATGCTCCTTTCCAAATACCTGCAGCAATTGGAGAGACCATAAAGATTCCTTACAAAGAAAATTCAGGGTCTTCAAGATCTGTCTTATGCAGAGAGACTAAAATCATTGTCAGTTTACTCTGTGTCATACAGACTGCTTAGAGGCAACCTTTGTCTTGCATATAGAACAATCTCTTACCCAGCTTTAATGGAAATGCTGCACATTCACAAGTCAAATGGTACACAGGTCACTCAAAGGACCTTAACCTGGTATGTGATATAAACAGAACTTGGTGGAAAGACCGAGTTGTCTTACAGAGTTTGCCTCACCTTTGGAATAAGCTTCCTATTCATGTTAAACAAAGCCCCTTGTTGGCCCTATTTAAGCATAATTTGGACAATTGAATAGGTAACTGGAAATTCCCCCAGGGGTTCCACCTGTGGCCCTATTGGACAGGGGTAATACATGCTGATTTTAGTGTCTCCTTGAACCAGACACTCTTGGGAACATGAGTTGAACTTGGCTAGGCATTAAGGGGCTGTTAGCCTAATAACCTCCTGTGATCCTATGATTTCTCTGCAAATATTATCATACTTGTGATGTTTCTTTTGGTTTTAATTCATTTTGACATCCCCTATTTTTCAAGCTGTATGTTATCCCCACCCCATTTTCATTTATTCTCTTATTCTCTCACTCCTATGGCCAGATGGTTCCACCTCCCATCCTGCAGAACTGTCCTTTCTTATGTTCAGCATTCCTTCACTGCTGTACTGTCCTTTTGTCTAAAGAGCATCTCCCTATTTCTGGTGTTCTATTTCCCTGAAACCTTTTACCACATGAGCTGTAAGCCTCCTCATGCATTTTCCATCCATGGCTTTAGCCTCTTCTTTGAGTTTCCATCCATGGTTTATGCCACTTCCTTTTTTTTTTGCCTCTGGTGGTCTCAATATGATATGCTGTATAAGTCCAATATTCTTTTTCCATTCTTGTCTCCCATAACAATCCATTATTCTTTTTTGTCCCACCTCTTATTGCATTATTTCACCTACCTTAATATCCATTATTTCTCTTCCTTACCTTACCTGCATTTATCAGGTTTTTATTTTTGTTTTGTTGTTCTTCTGTCTTTTTATTTTTTAGAATAAATTTACATTAATTTGCTCATTCTATTTGTGCACTGCTCCTACCTCAGTCTTTTCTATCAAAAGTCAAATGGTACACAGGTCACTCACTCAAAGGACCTTATCCTGGTATGTGATATAAACAGAATTTGCTGGAAAGACAGATTTGTCTCACAGAGGTTGCGTCACCTTTGGAACAAGCTTCCTATTCATGTTAAACAAAGCCCCTTGTTGGCCCTGTTTAAGTATAATTTGTTGAGCTGCCCTCATTTCTTTCTACTTTCTAGTTTCTACAGTCTGTATCCTCCTTTTTCGAAATCTGTAGCATCTGCCTATAATTTTGTAGTTCATATGTAATCCATCCTCTAGACATTAGTAGCCAGCTGTGCATGCTTTGTATGGCATAGTTGTTTGCAGTCCTGTTTCCAGTAAATTACTCTTTTATTTTAATTGTCACTTTTCTGCCAAGTTTAGTTTTTGTGCCCAGTGTGAGCCCTTGTTTTATTTTCATTTTGGTTAAGTTTTGCTTTCACAACTCTGTCTGCTGTGCTCTCCCCATGTTATACTCTACACTTATTTTATTTCTCATTGTCATCATAGCTTGTTGTTCCTGTCAGTTGCAAGATTGCTTGCGGTACTTTCCTTCTAACATTTCTCCACTTTGCCCCCTTGCCTTTCAACATATGCCTTTGCTCTTAATCCTGTCTTCTAATTACTATTTTTTGATGACTTATACCTTTCTTCTAGTACTTTTCCCTGCCTTTCCTCTGTCTCTTGAATTCTTGACTTATTTCATTCTCCATGGACTTCTTGCAGGAATTAGAAAAACAATGTCTCTTCACTTTACTGTCTGCATCTTTAATATGTCTTGTTTGTCCCTACCCTCCTAACTATCTCCATTCCAGTTTATAGTACACATTTGTTAAGTACAAAGGCCCACCTGGCACACAATCTGTTTTCTGGGGCGACCCAGGAGAAATGTTTGGCTATATGACTTGCTCAAGGTCACATAGTAGGCAAATGAGGGCTGAGGGAATCAATCCCTATGAGTACAGGAACTACAGCTCAAAGCCTTAACCCTCTGTGCCACCTTCTAGATAACTCTGTATTCTTTTCTCCCATACTATAAAAATTAATCACGTTCTCTGTGTCTATTAAGCATTAGTAAACACAAAAGAAAAACTAGATAGATGTGTTTAAATACAAGAGCTTTATGTTGAAGCTGTGTCTTTGACATGTCCAAAGTCACTGAAACATTGCATCAGTTTGCACCTTCTTATTTTCAGAGGAACACCTTGGTGAGTTGTTTTCAGTTACTGCTGGCCTTCTCTGATAGTCTAGTATAGTCAGCAATCTCTGGCTGTATACTGATCTGTCCTAAAGGTTTCCTATCTTAACCTGAGTTAATATTTCAGATATAATGGGCTTGCATTGTGCTCAGCAGAGGAATCAAGATATATTTTTTCTGTCAGTGCACTTAGTCTCTTTTTTTGCAATGTGTAAATAACTATTAAATTGTAAGAAGAAAAAACTCCAAGTCTTCACTCATAAAAATGAATTCTCCTGTAGGCTCAGTAAAAACCTTCCAGAGATGATAAAAATCACAGACCAAAACAAATATATCCAAAAAAAGAAAATCATGTCATCATCAATTAACAATATTAAAAAAAAAAAACTTTTCATTCAAAAACATGATTTAATTCAGAGAACTAGTGTTACACTTTCCAATACAAACATTGTCCTTAAGTTATAAGAAGTTGTTTACAGTCCCCCCAGATCTTGTATTCCACTGAATCTATTCTACAACCAATGCTTTAAAACCGTCTACCTTACTAGCATGACAGTTAATAAAATGTGCCAAAAGACTATTTTATCTCATGAATGTATACCTTTAAGTTATGCCTTAATTCTAAGTTAAAATGCCCCTTTAGTTTCCCCAACTTAATACAAGTTACAAAGATGCTGAATAACATAATTTACATCCGAACTATGACATGAAAATTACCTTTACCAGACACCAATTATTATTATTATTACTTTAGAATGACAAAAATGCAAAATGTTGAGCACTCACATGAGTGAAAAATCAAGAATTTGATATTGATTTTTTGGGATTGCAGTACAGTGAAGATCTGAATATTTGCCCTTTCCTCACTGTAGTGTGATCTCGGAGTAGGAATATATATTTAGCAGGGGGGGTGGGAGGCACAGCCCCCCACAATAGCAATTTTAATTTCCTGATTATTCGCCCGTGAGCGTTCATTAATTTGATTTTTTGTTGTTCTGACATAGACCCTTATTATTAATCTTCTGAAATTTTAAACAGGCAAATAGACAGAATGCACAATTCCAACTTGGACAGTGCCACATTTATGTAAATTGTAAACACTAATAGTCTTATGAAAACCAAAATAACTAAGATAAAAATGCTTCCAAAGCTTGTATTAACAGAAAAAGTTATAAAAGGTTATTTAGATGACATTTTTAAAATATATCCATTAAATAGTCTATTTCAACCTTTCTAGATAATACAAGTGACAATTTTATGAGAAAGATCATTAAAATGAGACTAAACACTGGAATATAAAGTCCCCATTTTAACTTTATTATAACAGTAACAGGGACCTTTACATAATTCTGTTCTAGATATTTTATCAGTCTCCTAGTAGACGGCTAAAAGATTTTCATACAATACTTTCTTATATGGAACATGCAACCATTTTATATGACTCATTAATACAATAATTTCTACTGGAACACAATCTTTTACAACATAAAAAAAACTCACTCGTACAAAGAAAAAAGACCAAATAATCAGGGCAAAAAGTAGTACCAAATAAATATTCTAGTGCAGCAGTATGTTTTTGAAAGGGCTTACTTGTAATAGATTTTCTATGCACACCAGTTAAGGCTATATGTAAAAAGCCAATATAAACAGGGTGAGTATAATAAGCAAATATTAAACCAAACCTATTCACAAAGAGTTCATCAAGAAATATATGTACCCTAAAAGTAAAACCTTACAAATAAAAGTAAGGTTACCAGTAAAATAAAATTAATGGATTACATGATGTATAAAAATCATGATGATAAACTCTTATTCAAAAAGTACCACAGACAAACCAACATAAGGAATAAAACATGCCCCACCACATCACTGTATCACTTATTTGATGATGAACATCGCCATTAAAGATAAAAAAGTAATTGTCAAATAAAATTCAACTAATTCAAGCAAAAATAAATCTTGGGGAATCTCCAAGAAAAAGAAGTGTGGCCTCTAACTTAAATCTATGCATAATACTTGTATAAAGACTTTTTACATCTAGAAATAACCCAATACATATCATGGTCCCAAATTACTTCAGCTAATATATACAATATGTCCATGTTATGTATAATATAAGAGGGAAGATCCTTAGTATGTTTGTACAAATGAACATTGATAACTTTACCAAGATTTTCCAACCATAAATGATAGGTCTACCAGAGTATTAGAAACACATTTGTGAATCTTGAGAAGGCAGCAAAAATAAGCCATTTTAGGACATGGATTAAATCACTTTTTATCTACATCACTCTCTGTAAAGTATCCCTAATGTGGACCTTTATATAATAAATCAATAAAATGTCCTAATTGTCTTATTATAACCTATCAGTGTCTCTGATAGGTTGTGTCATCAGAAATATGTTCACAATGAATGCTATAATATTGCAGCATATTGCAATATCATTTCGCAATATGTGTTGGCTAATTTGCTGCTGGTTCTCACTGATGGTCCCACTTTTTATAAGTCTCTTGTTTCTCATTAATTTGTATTTTTTTCTTGGAAATGCAGATGTGTATTTCTTTCTTATTGCTGCTGATTCTTTTCTTCTTTTCCTAGTTCCAGCTGTTTGTGAAACTATATCATCTGCCATTAGCCATTTCAACCAGCTGTTTCTCTTATTTCTTCCCAATGCTGCCTCTTCTCTATGGCACCTGTTTCTTACCCTTCTCTGTTATTATGCCACTGATTACATATTCAGCTTTCTTTCTGATCTGCAGCTAAGATCAGTGATCTTTTTCCTGAGAATTCTTTGCATCTTTTGTGTCTGCAGTATAGGTCACCTCTGGCCTATTGATAGATTTACAGACAGTTACTAGGAAATCAGTTGTTGGACTATTAACATCCGACATGAAAAACTATCAACTGTCTCAAGTACAGTCACACAAGATAGACATTGGGAAAATATGTGAGTACCCACATTCAGTTGTCTTGGTTAGTCTTTAATCAGGGGTAGATCAGTCTATAGCAACAATCTTGGATAAAAAAAAAAAAACTGTTGCACCCATGAAACTCTGTTCATTTGTTCATTTGTTGATAGAGATGGAAGTCTCTCATATGTGTGCTTGAGGAACCATTAGTTTTGTGAAGATCTGGGAGGTTGGGGTCTTCTGTGGCCAAATACAGATCACCACAGAGAAGTGTATAGGAAAGAGAATACAGGCAGGATGGCGATTTTGTCTAGATAACAAAGATAACTGTGTCCTGCAATTTTTTGTTTAGGAGCTTCTGAGGGATCTCCAGTTGACTGATATGTTTTGGTAAGTGCATGCCAAAAAGGGGAAGTTATATTTAATAATAGGGTATATAAGAGATGAGTACAGTAGAAATAAGACTTCTTTGATTCTAAATGAGATCCCTCTGGTCATTAGCTGGACCAGATAAAAGTGATTTTTAATTATGTTAGAGACACAGTGATCAAAAGGACAGGAAGACATCTAATGGGTGCCAAGATCTATGATGTCACGGTCATTCTTAAGAGGTAAGTCATCTTCACAGTATGATGAAAATGTATTTGTTTTACCAAAATGGAGTATACAACATTTTTTGGTATTCATTTTGAGGTTATTATCCTTGCACTAGTTTTTCACCTAGTCTGGCCCATCCTTCCATGTCAGTAGATGTTCGGACAACTCCTAGTTTGCAAATATTAGTGAACTGTGATAAAAAGATATAAAGAATATTGGCTCATAGCTTAGAGAAATAAATGCTAACTAGAAAGCAACCCACCACGTAACCCTGAAGAACCCCACTTTTGACATTTTTTATTTATTAAGGAGGCACTTCCAACTCTAATGATATGTATTCTATCAAACATCCAATTTGCTGTCCCCCATAATACACATGGATGCATGTTTAGGTTTAGCAATTTGTCAATTATACCTGCATGGGGGAAAGTATTATGTTTGGCCATTTCCAAATATGTTGTGTGCACAGTGCAGTTTAACCACGATCAGCTGTTTGAATTACCTTCCTAAAGAAGTTTCCAGGACTAAGAATGCATGATCTAATGTTGACAAAGTGGATTTGATGTGGTTACAGAACTAAGAGGTTATCAGCATCTAGATTTCTGAAGTTGAAATGACAAATTCAGTAGCTTTACAAACAAGGCTGGCAAGACTAATGGGTTTATAATTACAAGAGTCAGTGGCTGGACCTCCCTTATGTAGGATCTTCACAATGGCTTGATTCTAAGCTTCAATCATGTAACCCATTGCAAGATTCATGGTAAAAAGGGTTGATAAAGTATTCAATAGGTCATAAGTAGTGCTAATTACCAAGTTCAATTGTATATTATCAGGACTTATGGGTGTGGTGTTCTTTGTTTTATAAAGGGCTGTTAAAACAATTCAGTGTGATCTTAAGGATGAAACCAGCTGAATATAAGGAGGAAGTTATGCACTAATTCTTGTCTGCTAGGCTATCAGATGTTTCTTTAGAATTAGAATGGGGGTTGTCATTGTAAACCTATTTTTAACAATGATGTGTGCCATTTCTTGCTGTCTAACATAGTTAACAAAGCGTTTAGAAATGCTTTTGGTATGAATGGCCATTTTCTGTTCATAATGAGTCCTGTATTTTCTGACTTGCCTTAAGAAATTTTCTAGTATGCTTTACTGCCTTCTTAAGATGCAGAGTATGTGACTGCCTACGACAGCTTAGTACCCTCTTCCTTTAGATGCAGTTTATTTAAACTAGTACTCCACCATAATGGTGTGTCTTTAAATTTTCCTGACTATTTAGTAAAGATAGTTACTGATTTTTTGATACAGCTATTAAGCTGAGGGGTGAATTCAGAGGTAAAGAGTTTGGCTGTATTTATAGGGCTAGTCTGCATAGGGACACAGTTGAAATTATTTAAGTCACTAAATTGCTACAGAAGTTTTGCATTTTCAAAGATCCTGGACACCAATGTATTTGTTTGGAGGGATACCTCCAACCTTATATGTGAACATCACCAATCTCTGATCTGACAACAGAGGAGGACAGATGCATAGTTGTAGTGATGACAAGAGATTCTGTCTCCTAGTAACAATGTTTACCATCTGTTTTTGGTAGTCTGTATTTGAATAGTATAGGAAGCACTGAAGCTGCTTTCCATTTGCACTGTAAGTCTGCCAGTTTATTGCAGGGTAACTGAAGTTATCCAGAATAAATGTGCTAGGGTGTATAGCAGTGATGGCAAACCTATTGGGCTCAGTGTGTCAAAAATTTGGAAAATCCCTATCTCAACTCTGTTGGCATGTCACCACCCCACCCCCGAACAAAAGAGAAACAGTTATTTACATATTCATTTATTTAAAAAATACAGTAAAAATAATCAGTGACTTACAACAGAGAAAACAATTTTCACACTGATAATTGGGCTTAAAGCATTGCACCAAAAAATTACCCTACTTTTATTAGTAATTTTGAATTGAACTGAAAAATATGGAATACATTGCATTTGATTTGATTAGCATCAATTAAGGATATTTTTGTTGATGTGTTTTAATAAATAAGTGCAGGGTCACATATTTCTTATATTTTTGTCTGTTCAGTTTCCTTGGTAGCTTGGGTATTGGTGAATGCTGGTTTGGCACACAAAATGTTGTGGTATGTCACCTTTGAGACGTGTCATAGGTTCACCATCACTGGTGAGTAGAGATTTTAGTTATGGCACTGAGGTAGTTATCATGTGGGGGGGGGGGTGGAGACTGATATAAAGCTGGCTATGAACTGGAAGATGATGTCATTATAGTGACTTGGATTTCCAAAATATCAAAATTAAGGTCACAACGAATCCGTCTTGAAATAGGTTCATAGGTTGGTACTAGGCTATCAGCCCTAGGGCCTATACAAGCCTAGCCATAACAATTTCCTGGATATTTCTTCCCACAATATTTACTTCCCTGGACCCCTGTCTAGCAGGGCGACTGATGTGATCCCCGGGGTGAATTCCCTATCTTCCATCCAATTGTCAAGGTTCCTTTTGAAGAGGGCCAAAGAGGTGCTCTGATTGACATGTATGGGCAGTCTATTCCAGAGTCTGGGGAGTCTCTGGGTCAGGAACCTATCCCTCCAGCATGTTTTGTTCATTGTGATGATGAGGTTTAGATCCCTGGAGTGTATGGCTCTGCAGGATTGGGATTTCTTTAAGTGTAGCATGTCCAACAGCTCTGGGTTTGACAAGGCTTTGTATGTTAAGCAGAGATTGCCTCTGAGAAGACGATATGCGAAAGAGTACAGCTGGAGTTTTTTTAGATGGTCAGTATAGGGCATCTGCTTAGGCCTGTGATTCTTTAGTGAGGTATTTCTGTGGCCTTTCCAGTTGTTGCAGATGTCTTGAGAGGTACATACCAAATGGGGCATTGTATTATATAATGGGTCTAATGAGGGATGAGTACAGTGGGACAATGACCTCCTTTTTTCTGGATGAAAAGCCCTTTGTGATGAGGTGTGCCACATAGAAGGATTTCCTGACTGTTGTGACAATGTGGTTATCAAAGGAGAGACCACTGTCCACCTGTGTCCCTAAGTCTCTTATCACACTTTCTGTGTTTAGTGTACTGCCACTTATGTGTTAATTCACGGTACATGTTTTTTCCCAAAAGGGAAAACTATACATTTCTTGGCATTGAGCTTGAGCCCATGACTCTGGCAAAAAGCATCTGTTTCTGTAAGGCCCTTTTTTAGAATATCTGCATCATTTGGGGATTCAATAATGGCTCCCAGTTTGCAGTCATCTGCAAACTTTGTTAGCCAGAGTCCCTTAGTGTTGGCCTGTACTTCAGAGAAGTAGATGCCAAACAAGAGCGGGCCCAGGACTGAACCCTGAGGTACTCCATTTGTCACTTGTCTGGAGCTGGATTTGGAGTCGGCTACTTTTACAGTGTGGGTTCTGTCAGTAAGCCAGTTGACAACCCATCTGGCGATGTAGGGATTAATGCCCAGCTTAGTAAGTTTATCTATTATTCCAGAGTGGTGGATGGTATCAAAGGCCTTGGCAAGGTCCTGATAGGCTATGTGGACTGCCTTACACTCATCCACAGCTCTGGAGACTGATTTGAAGATTCAATCAGGTTCAGAAGACAAGATCGGCCCTTCACAAACCCAAACTGGGTGGGGTGCAGTGTTTGAAGGTTGCCAATGTCTTTGTTTATAAGTTCCATGATAAAACATTCTATGGCCTTGCAGATCAGGCTTGTCAGACTGATGGGGCAATAGTTCCCAGGATCCAAGGTGGATCCCCACTTGTGGAGTGGGATAACTGTAGCTGTGCACCAGTCAGTTGGCACGAAGCCTGAGGTGAGGCTATGATTAAACATGACACTTAGGTAAGGTGCCAGTTCATTTTGTAGTTTATCTAGTACACAGTCCAGGATGTTGTCTGGTCCCATGGATGCTGCATTCGTAGCTTTGGAGAGTGCATTTTTTACCTGTGTGACCATTATTACTGAAATCTGGCAATCTTTCAGTATTGAGATGGTCCCTTTAGTGGGTGAGAGGGGGGTGAAGTTTGCACTGAATCGATCTGCCAGGATATTGGCAATATCCTTGGGATCAGTATATTTAATGCCATTCTGTTATGGCTCAGAGCAGATGTGAGCATTGCCATTTAGATTCTTGACATAGCTATAGAATGCCTTGTGGTTGTCTTTGGAATCTTTGGCAATTTTCTTTTCGTAACTAGCTTTGGAGGATTTTATAAAGGATCTCAGCTTCTTACTGAGGCGCTGGTAAGGGAGTTTTTTGCATCATGAGATTTTCCTCTTTTCTGCAACAGTTTCTTCCTTTTGTTGTAAATTTGTGTATGGCAAGGGACCACCAGATTGGCTTCCTTTTTTTGGAGGAGAGCATCTTGGTTCTATTGGGGATGGCATGATTCATGCACGAGTAGATGTGCTCGCACAGTGCCTTAGTGTAGGATTCAGCAGTTGAACTTTCAGCTCCCATCTGCATGGGTGTCATGAAATTTGTCACTTCTGACTTGAGTAGCATGAAGTTGGCTTTGGAGAAATTTTTTACGGAGGTTTCCTTACTGGGAGGTGGGGGTGGGATGTGGATTTCAAGGGTGATTAGCTTATGGTCAAAACTAACCAGCGAGGGTGTGACCATAGGTGTGGAGCATCGATTTCCCATTTTGGTAATGACCAGGTCAGGGATATTGGAGCCCCTGATGAGACTAAAGATTAGTTGATCCAGGGCATTGGAATTTATGAATTCCAAGAACCATTGGGCAAAGGTGTTGGTACAGGAGTAGTTTTCCCAGTTAATGGCAGTGTAGTTGAAATCACCCACTATTAGGGTGTTTGGTTGAATCTTAATATTTTCCAGCATGTTTAGAAAGGTGTAGTGAGAATCTTGGGGCATGGTGGGGGATCTGTAGCAAGCAACAATTTGGATTGCAGTCTTACCTAGTGTTAGTTGCACCTGGAGAATTTCAGATGCATTGTGTTGGGCAACTAGCCTGGTGTTGTGAATATCCTTGGTGAATATGGACACTCCTCCACCTTTAGTGTTTTGTTCTTGGTTTGGTGGCCGAAAAGTGTGGTAAGAGTTGTAGCCTGGTATTGCAGGGGTGCTCTCTGGAGCCTTGAACCAGGTCTCAGTTACTGCACAGATATCGATGTTCTCCATTTTTAGGAGTGCCTCAAGAGAGTGCATTTTGAGGTTTAGACTTCTAGCATTGAGTAGCATTAACTTCAGATTTTGCATGCTTGTACCTGTTATGGTGGTGGTTTTGTCCTTTGAACTTTGCCTAAAAAAGGCACTATAGGGGTGGCAAGAGCCTCAGCCAGTAACCTGAATCCAATGTGTGACAGGTGCAGACCATCTCTGGCAAAGCACCGTGATCTGTCAATCATGTCGTCCCAGGCAGACAGATACTGGATCCCCTTTGAATGACAACAGAAGCTTAGCCAATTGTTGAGATCAATAATTTTGTCCTTATACTGTGGTATCATTCTGGGCAAACGCAGGATGCTACTCAGGGCTAGGGTCATACCTGCCTGAGCCACATGATCTGAGAGCTCTTCCATGTCTTTTATCATGTAGTCCAGGGAGGTATGTCTCAAGTCATTCACTCCAACATGGACAATGACAGAGTCATATTTGTACTTGTTGTGGAATGACTTGACTGCATGCATTATGTGGTGGATCCTGGAACCCGACAGGCAGCTGACTGTAATTTTCTCCTTGTTCAGCCTAGTGAGTGGGACATCAGTGTGCCTGAATATAGAGTCACCTATGACTAAAGTGTTGGGTATGTTATCTTGCCTTAGGGGCTGTTGTTGGGTGGCACACTGGTGTTGTGAGCTATGTGACACTTTGTTTGTGATTGGTGTTTGTTTGCATTTCAGCTTCAGAGCTCCTTGTTGCTTGGGCAGGTTACTGTTAAGGGCCTCTGCATATGAGGGTTTAGTGTTGCTATGTGAGGGTGTTGGTGGTGTGGGTTTAGAAAGGCTATGTGTTGCTTGAGGTATAGTGTGGGTGTTAACCTTCTCTTCTTGACTGTCTAGCACAATCTTGGGTGGAGAGAGCTTTGCTTCCAGTTTGTCTATGTGAGTGTACTCTCGCAGGTTGTAGTGTTGGGTGGTAGGAGGAGAGGGTTGTCTGTGTACATGAGGCAACTGCTGCATTGCCCCAGTATGCCCAGGTTCACCAGGTAGACAGGAGAAATCACCTGAGCCTGACCCTTGGACATGCCTGGTTTGGTGCTTTTTTTTGTAAAGTACAAGAGCTCTTTTGCCTTACCTTAGCAAGGTACTTTTCAATTATATGCTGTTTAGTGCCTATGATTAATTTCTCCTTATTAACAAGGATAGTTGAGTGCTTGATCAGTTTAAGGCTTCTTAGTGCTTTCCAGCAGGTTTTAGAGCAAGTGCCAGTCACAAGGATGCTTAAAGGTAAGATGAAAAAAAAAAGGTTCATCCTAAACACTGCAGTGTGCACTAGAGGAGTTAGATGTGAAAGTAGGTAACTTAAGTTTTAAGTTTTAGTTTTATATTTGCCCACTCTTTCATGCAAAAACACTCCAAATCTGTCAGATTGCGAGGTCATCTCTTGTGCACAGCCACCTTCAGGTCACCCCACAGATTTTCTATTGGATTTAGGTCCGGGCTCTGACTGGGCCATTCCAATATTTTTATTTTCTTCTGGTGAAGCCATTCTTTTGTTGATATGGATGTATGGTTCAGGTCATTGGCATGTTGAAAGGTGAAATTCCTCTTCATCTTCAGCTTTCTAGCAGATGCCTGAAGGTTTTGAGCCAAAAGTTACTGGTATTTGGAACTGATCATAATTCCCTCCACCTTGACTAAAGCCCCAGTTCCAGCTGAATAAAAGCAACCCCAAAGCATGACACTGCCACCACCATGCTTCACCGTGGGGATGGTGTTCTTTTGGTGATACAAAGTATTGATGTTCTTCATGTTTCACTGTTGCAGTCATTACATTTGGGTAATCTGCTGGCAGGTTGCCCTCAGTCGGCCTGAATTCCAAAGTCTTGGGTCCTGCGTCAGTTGCTGTCTCCTCTTCCATGACGTTAGGTCATCAGGGGTATAAAACATGCAGCTGACGACATTTTCTTTAGTCTTTCTTGCCACGCAGTGTCCCAATCAGAAGTATTTTGCAAGTGCTGGTCGGCTGACTACTGAAATATTTGAGTTTGAGTTTCAGAACCGAAGTCTTCACTAAAGCTTAGTACCCCATTGGGGAAACTTTTTCTTGCTTTTTACCGATGTCAGAAAAAGTTAATAATTTTATTACATGTGGGAAGCAAATACCCTATAAGGATTTCCATTTATACTGTATTCCTTGCCTAGGCCCTGATCACAATGTGCCTGGCTGTCAGTTTTGTGCTAGATTTAACCAACTCACTATTAAGCGTCAGTATATTTTTGCATCAAAGTATTTTGGAAACAGATTTAACTACCCAGAAATGTCGTCGGATAGCAATCTGACTACTGGAGTACATAAAAAACACAAAGAAAAGGACAGAGAAAGGCAGTAGAGATCCAAAACCGACGACGAAGCTTCTCCTAAGCCAGTCGCCGGTTCGCCAGTACTAAGTGAGGCGCTTTCGCAGCCCCTGATACCTGCTACCTTCGAGACACAGGCCTCTACCGACACCCATGTGGAGTCTGGCATGCCAAAAGACACTCAAGGTATTGGGACCAACGGATGTATCTCCCTCGGATGGGTCTGGAGCCGCTGAGCAGGCACCGGCTTCTGAGGGTGTATTCAGATCTCAACATTTGTATATCAAACAGATGACAGCTGCAAAACCAAAGACAAAAGCAACTTCGAAAACTAAAAAAACGACGCATGAGCCATGTGCACAGGCCTCTATGCCTAAAAAACAGATGATCAAAATGGTTGAATACCTTATTACCTTGATCAGGGGTACCCATCCCCCTCCTGTTAAGAGGCCTAGGCAAGACACTGATTATGAATCTTCAGATCAGGTTTCTATTTCTTCTGATTCCTCTTCTGATCAGGAATTATCTATACCTCCCTATGAGGATTCTGATACTGAGGAGTCTATTCCATCTGCATCTCCTCCTGAGGATTATTCATTTGGAGAAACCTTGCATACTTTGAGGGAGCATTTTCACTGGGAGAGTCAAGACTTCTCAGAATCAATAAAGAGGCTCAGGGATTTCCTTCTTCTCCCTCAGCACAGGACTTTAGCCATTCTCCATTTTAGACATTGTGGATGATGTGTTTTCTGAGTCAAGCTTGACCTCTGACTACTTACCTCCAGCTCCCAGTAAGCCTGACAGATGTTACAGTGTCCCTGACTCACATATTTTTTTATTTAGAAACCCTGCTGCTGATCCTGAAACTATTTCACAGGGTCCAAAGAGAGTTAAGGCCTCAACAGCAAAAAATCCTACCCCCTCTGACAGAGATTCAAGGGCACTGGACAGATGGGGGAAAAAAGGTTTATACATCTGCAACTTTGGCAATCAGGGCCTTAAACTGTCAATTTCATATGCTTAAGTACCAACAACATGTTATGGGATTGCTGAAACAGAAAATTATGTTTATTTCAGAATGTGCAGAAAATAAAGAATTGCAGGAATTATAGCATGCAGCTGAACAAGTTGGAAAGCATACTTTGCAATGTGGTTTTGATTCCTTAGAGGTCTCCTGCAGGAATGCAGTTACTGGATCTGTGATTAGGAGGCATGCCTGGTTAAAGGAACAAAATTTGCCTGATCACGTTAAAGCTAAATTGCTAGATGCACCTTTACACCATGATTCTCTGTTTGGTATTAAGGCAGAAGAGGTTTTAAAGAAAATGGAAGACAAAGTTAAGTCTATGCAAACTGTTAAAGACTTTTTACAAGTGCAGCCACCAAGATTCAGTAGACACTGGTCTACAAACAATTGGTCCTTTCCTGTGTCAGACAGCTCAAAGGGGCAAATCCAGATGCCCTAAGTGTTCCAGATACCAGGCGGAAGATTCATACAGGTCAAAGCAATGGGGCAATTCCACCTCCAAATCTGGAGGAGATAAAGTGCAAACCTACAGAAAGCAATCCCAATGACTTCCCTCTGCCTACACCAAGCACTTATCTTTTGGCAGCACCCATAGGGAGAAAATTAGCACTTTTTGCTCAAAAATGGCAGTTAATAACCCAGGACAAGTGAGTACTAAACATCGTATCACAGGGATACAGATTCCATTTCCATACTCTGCCAATGGCAAATGGTTGGCCAGATCTGCCAAAAAAATCAATAGGCAGAGGCACAGAAACAGGTTACGTCCCTCATGGATATGGGGGTCATTCAGACAGTACCAGAACAGGAAAAAGGACAAGGTTTTTACTCAAGACTGTTCTTGGTACCCAGAAAGGACAAGGCCTGGTGGCCAATACTGGATTTATTGATTTTGAACACATACCTGGAAATTCCAAAATTCAAAATGCCGACTTTGCAGCAGCTTCTGCCCATGCTAGGCAAGAATGCTTGGCTGGTGACTTTAGACCTAAAAGAGGCATACCTGCATGTCCCAATAAGACAATCATGCAGAAGATACCTCAGATTCAAGGCTGGCTTAATGCATTACCAATTCTCTGCAGTGCCCTTTGGCTTATCTACTGCACCCAGGGTTTTTACAAAGTGCCTGGCACCAGTAATTGCATTTTGCAGACAAAGAAGTATACAAATATATCCTTACTTGGACAACTGTCTCATTCAAGCAGAGAACAAGGACACTCTTCTTCGACACCTGGCATTTGTGAAAAGGCTTCTAACATGCCTAGGGTACACAATAAACAAAAATAAATCAGAACTGGTACCCTGTCAAAAGATAACATTCCTGGGTGCAAGTTTGAATACAACTGCCCAGATGACTTACCTCATGCCAGACAAGCAAAGGCAACTGACTACTTACTTCAAACTAATGACAACAAAAACCCAGTCTTCTGCAAGACAAATTCTGCAGGCTCTGGGCTTCATGGCATCCTGCATCCTACTGATTCCATATGCAAGACTGAATATGAGGTAACTTCAATGGTACCTAAAAAGTTTATGGAGTCACCATTCTCACAGTCTGGAAACAATGATTCCTCTCATTCCCTGCCTGCAACAGGAGTTTCTATGGTGGACAAAGGCATGTCACCAAAACATGGGACAGCCATTCAGTCTACCCCCTGCCAGCCAAACCATAGCAACAGATGCATCAGATTATGCCTGGGGGGCCCACATGGCAGGAAGATGCAGTCAGGGCATATGGTCACCAAAACAAATGCATCTGCAAATCAACCAGAAAGAGATGCTAGCTGTTCAAAATGCCCTAACAGCCTTCAAGGACTTACTTCATCCAGGACAACTACTGATAAAGAAGGACAACACCACAGTCATGTGGTATATAGACAAGCAAGGGGGCACACACTCATACCCCCTTTGCAGATTAGCCATGGCACTGTGGAACACTGCTTTGACCTACCAAATACATCTTCAAGCTCAATTCCTGCCAGGAAAACAAAACACTCTGGCAGACGATTTAAGCAGAAACCTTATGGATCCTCACGAGTGGAAACTAAATCCACAGGTCTTCAGCATGATAACATAGAAATGGGGGAGCCCAGACATAGATCTATTTGCCTCTCCTCAAAATTATCAATTGAAAAGATTCTGCACAAGGACTTATCACAGACAAGCATGGAAACTGGACGCCCTACCCTTCATTTAGAAAAACCTATCAGTTTACGCCTTTCCTCCTCTGCCTCTTCTCCCCAAGGTCCTCCTAAAAGTCAGACAAGGGAAACCAAAGATGATACTAATTGCCCTGGATTGGCCTCACCACTACTGGTACCCAATCCTAAGGAACTTGTCTCAATACCCAACTTGGACCTTGCCCCAAAGACCACAACTACTGTCCCAGCAAAACAATCAGATCACGCACAATCAACTACAGACTCTGAACCTGGCAGCATGGCTGATCATGTAGTCATACAAACAACACCTCTCAGTAAAGCTGTAATGGATGTCATTTTGGAAGGCAGAAGGCCTAGTACTAGAAAATCTTATGCTGACAAATGGAAGAGATTCTGTACTTGGAATCAAGCACAAGGAATGGATACAGCAGATATTCCTCAGATATTGCAATACTTAACTGAGATGCTTGACAAAGGCCTATCTTTCTCATCAATTAAAATCCATGCCTCTGCCATTTCAGGTCATTACAATACAGAGCCACCAATCTTTTTCCATCCTTTACTAAAGCAGTATCTTAGAGGAGCCAAAAATTTGAGGCCTCCTAGAAGATCACCATTGCCTGCATGGGACTCAATTATGTGTTGGAAAAGCTCACCCTGCCTCCATTTGAACCAGCTGCTACTGCTGATATAAAGTTCTTATCATGGAAAACAGCTTTGCTACTAGCAATCACTTCAGCAAGAAGAGTTTCAGAGCTACAGGCCCTCAGAGCCTTTTATCATATTTTACCCAGACAGGGTATCTCTGAGGACAAATCCTACTTTTATGCCTAAGGTGATTTCCAGTGTGGCTCTTAACCAAACAATTCATCTACCAACCTTTTATCCAAATCCGCAGAACAAGAGGGAGAGAATTCTGCACTCCTTGGATGTACACAGACAGCTAAGATTCCACTTAAGCAGGACTAAAGCTCTAAGAAAAACTGAGCAATTACTAGTGACATATGCTGCAGGATTAGACGGCAAGGCTATTCCAAAGCAGACAATTTCAAATTGGATAAGCCACTGCATCCGTTTCTGCTACTTACACCATGGTAAACCTGTGCCCAAGGGCATTAGGTCTCATTCCACCAGAGCTGCAGCTACTTCAGCAGCCTTTCTAAGGGGAGTACCAACCAAAGACATTTTAGATGCTGCTACTTGGAGTTCTGTTCACACCTTTACAAAGCATTATCATTTGCCTCTGTACTCTAAATCCAGAGCAGGCTTTGCCACTGCAGTTCTGCAGGGCCTTATAGCCGCTCCTAATGCTGTTTAGCTCCAGCCCCCCAACCATAGCTTTGGGATTCTACCCAAATGTTATGACTGCAACAGTGAAACACGAAGAACATAGTACAGCTGTGTACACTTACCATAAATGTAGATGTTCGAGTGTATTCACTGTTGCAGTCCAGGTTACCCTCCTGCTATCCCCTGTCATTCTGGAGTTTATCTTTGATGCATGCATATTTATATATATATATATATATATATATATATATATATATATATATATATATATATATATATATATATATATTGCTACCTTTTTGGGGGCACCTGACATTGGGGGCAAGAAAAACTAAAGAACACGTACTTTTTGCAATTGTGGCCAAAAAATTCAAACTTGGTCTCATCAGACCATAACACATTTTCCCACATGCTTTTGGGAGTCTTGATGTATTGTTTTGCAAATTTTGCTCAGCCTGGATGTTTTTCTGTGTAAGAAAAGGCTTCTGTCTTGCAAACCTACCCCATAGTCTAGACATATGGAGAATATGGGAGACTCGTGTCACATGTAGTACACAACCAGTACTTGCCAGAAATTCCTTCAGCTCCTTCAGTGTTGCTGTAGATCTCGTGCCAGCCTCCTTGACCAGTTTTCATCTTGTCCTTTCATCAGTTTTGCAGGGATGTCCAGTTCTTTACAACATCACTGTTGCCCCATATTTTCTCCACTTTTTGATGACTGTCTTCACTGTGTTCCATGGTATATCCAATGCTGTGGAAATTTTTTTGTGCCCTTCTCCTGACGGATACCTTTCAATAATGAGATCCCTTTGGAGCTTTGTAAGCTCTCTGTGAACCATGGCTTTTGCTGTAGCAGGCAACTAAGTAAATGTCAGGAAAATCCTAATAGGACAGCTGAACTTTATTTGGGGTTAATCAGAGTCTCTTTAATTGATGGCAGGTGTGTACCCAAGAAGACTGCATGCTGTAATTAAATCAAAAGGTGCTTCAACTAAGTATTAGCTTAAAGGTGTGCACACTTATGCAACCAGCTTATTGTATGCTTTTTATTTTTTTTATAATTTTTCCTCTAATAGATTTGTTTGTCTTTCAATTGAATTGTACAGATGATAGGTCACATTAAAGGTGGGAAAAGTTTTGAAATTATTTATTGTGGTCTCATTTTTTTATATCACAAAAACCTGGCTTTTTAACAGGGGTGTGTACACTTTTGATATCTACTGTAGGTACTAAATCCAAGAGTTGAAGAGAAGCTTTCACCACACTGAAACCAAGTATCTGTTTGTACACATACATGTTTGTCTTAGAACTGTGGTAGAGCTTTCTGCAATGGCTTATTTGGGTTACGCCACCTAACATTTAGTAATGTCACTTCAGCTATGTCCAAAACCTTAAAGGCAATACATGCATCTTGCGTCCAGCCATTACTAGAGACCAGTCCTTAAAGTGTCTCCAAGCCTAAGAACACTGCATTGATGTGTCCTAATAATATCTCATTATACCTCTTTAACAGCGTGAAACATGACCTACTGGCCCATCCAGTGACTCAGGAAACTACCAGCCTGTCAGCCTGATGAGCCTGCTGTGCAAAGCTATGAAGAGCTAATCATGGATATGATGGCTGAAGACACAGTCGACCTGCAGACATTGGATACTAGTCAGTTTTAGTTTATTAAGGGCAGGTCTTGCCTGTTAAACTTGTTGGAATTCTTTGAGAAGGTTACCAAAACACTGAACGAGGGCAAGCATTTGACAAAATATCCCACTCAGACATTGTTGACAAGCTCACTAAATTAGGTATTCACCAAAACATTACACACTGGATAGCCAACTGGTTCACAGACAGGACTCAAGAAGTAAGAATAGGAGAATCTACCTCCACAGAAAGGGCATTTACTAGCGGTATTCAGTGCTGTGGCCACTGCTGATTTGTATATACTTCTCTGAATCCAAAGCTAATGTCAGGGCCCACTAGCTGACCATGTTTTGAGATGATGGCAAATTGTGAGCACTTATTGATCCCTCCCAAGATTCTAATATCCTCTAACAGGGTCTGACACAGACTAATAACTAATGTCAGAATCATGGTCTAAAACTCAATGCTAAGAAATGCATCAAAGCATCTTTGAGCAAGACAACTACCCCTGCAAACTACTGGACTAAAAATACAACCATGAGAGTAGACCCTGTAGTGAAGGTACACATGTAAACAGAGATCTGGTGTTTGACTAGCATGTTTCTACTGTGGTGAGGAAGTCATTCCATGTTGCAAAACCTATAAGTAAATATATGGCATGTAGATCCAGACAAGTCATCATCCTATTCTACTCTGCCCTAATAAGACCTATCACTCAGTACAATACCCCATTCAGTATGCACCTCAACAGGCATATGCAGCAATTGGAGCATCTGTAGAGATATCTCAAAAAAGAATACAAAGGTAAACAACACATTCTATGTAGAAACCCTCAAATAATTATCTCAATATTCAGTTTCCTGCAGGTTGCTGAGAGGTGAATTATGCCTAGCCTACAAAACTTCCTCAGATCCAGCACTAATGGTTCTGTTACACACCTGGAAAACAACTAGTATCAAAAACACCTGATCTGGGGACCTAAACCTTGCAAACATCATATATATCACATGCTAGAGGGACAGGTATGTGTCTCGGGCTCCCCTTTCTCTGAAATAGGCTTCCCATCCATGCAAAGCAGAGTTCTTTCCTGCATTTTCTCAAGCAATACCTGGATCATTGGACAGGAACCACATATATTATCCCTCATCTACCACTCATGTCTCTACTAGAGAGAGGAAGCTTGTAACTGTTTATCTGCCTAAGAATATATATATATATATATATATATATATATATATATATATATATATATATATATATATATATACATATATATATATATATATATATATATATACCCGCCACAAAATATTTTGGAACCATTACCTATCAAATTTTATTTTGCTTAACTTCACTTGGTTTAAAATGGCCTCTTGGAATATTAGTGTAGTATTCTACTATGATATCATGATACTGTAATTAATTTGTTCAGAGTTGGAATTTGTTATGTGGAACTGTTAAATATGTGGGTTCTACCTAAGGAAAATTATGAGGCAGCAAATGCTATACCAAAATGCAAAAATCCTGGTAAGAGAAGTACAGACCATCCCTTGCATGGCAGGAGTGCATATCAAACATATTGTCCCAAGCAGACATACTAGATATCCTTAACATGACACCATCTACTATGCTATTTCTTAAAGCCAGTTATCTTTCTTTGAATTTTGGCAACATTCTGGGTAATGGTAATATACCACACAAAACCAGTGCCTTTCCTGCTTCTGTCATATACTTAGCAAGCTCAGTGATATCCTTTTGTATGTCCTCTTGGATGGAGCACCTAGAGTTCTTCATGCTGAAGTGGATTACCACCAGTTCCTAGTTGTACTTGATCGGAAAGAAGGAAGGATCTTAGAATGTAAGGATGATGTTAGAATATGCAGAATGCCTTGCATCCTGGCTCTGAAAATTCATCTAACTCTCACCCTGTTCTTGTCCAATCTCATGAGGATGGTGTTAGTGTACCCCACAACAGAATCACCATAGAGTTGCCAATTGCCAAAACATTTTGTAAGGTTGATTCATCCATTGGAAGCCTTAATGGGTTGTAACATGCAACCTTATGACTTATTAAAAGTATGTAAAATGTCTGATCATGAATGTTTTGATGATTCAGAGGTGTGGTCTGATGGATGAGATTACTTAGTTCTAATTCTAGAAGGCTTGAAAAATTATTTCTTAACCAACTTGGCACATGAAAAGGTAGTGGTGGTGCTTTTTGATATGGTAGTTTTTATTGACTATAATGTGTTGTGAGAGGTGGCCTCCAGATTCATTAAGTACTCACAGCTCTTATAAATTGAGTCAAATTGTGGCAGCAATGATCTGCTTTTAGTAAACATGAGACAGCTAGAAAAGAGCCTCAAAAACACCAAATGCCACCACACTTGCTGTGTAAGAGGTGACATCGATGCCATATTAAATCCGAGTTTGCTTAACAATTGTCAAACTAAAAAATATTTCATTAGTTTGAACTGTAATTAAGTTAGCAGGTGCTAGCAATTTTTACTTGTCTTTGAGTAGCACAACAGTGCACAGCACAACCAAAATTGTGCTGAGACACACAACAGAGCTCATTAATGAGCAAATAATCGAAACTAGTCTGCAATCGCACATATTCACTAGAGTATGACTCTCAGCAAGAAAATCTAGAAGAATTAGTGCAGTAGAATATGCACAATATTTAGTACGAAAACAACCGTATTTATACATTAATAATTAGTATATGCACAGCATAATTTATGTACTAAATATTATACAGCATTTATCAGCTCTCTAGTGAAATGTCAGCAATCAAAATATCCAATGCTGACAAGCTGAAAAAAACACCAAATGTGTGGAAAAGTGTGAATCTTTAACACTGTGCTTCTCCTTTAAACATCTTTCTTGCATGAGGGCAAGCCACCCTGCACTCCCCCAAACTTACATATACCAACTCTGAGATCACCATGCCTCAGAGAAAAGAGAATATTCTGAGTAATGGCCATCTCAGACGTGTTATACATAAATCATTTTTGGGCCATTCAGTCCCCATGTTTTGGGACTCACTCTAGCGGGTCCTGACATTTCAAACATTTACCCATTTATCTATTGATTGAGCATTGCAGAGACAGGTGATATAAATAATAAACATGCAACATGAGAAAAAATAAACAGTTCAGCAATATACTACAATTTTGTGAACAGAAGAAACAATTAATCAAACAGCATTGTAAAGAGAGAAAACAGAACAACAAGTAAGGACTGGGGGATGAAAACAAAGGTACTTTGATGTGAGGAGAGAAATATTACTTGACAATGCTGTTAAGGAGAGAAAATGTTATTTGAACAGATGTCTAAGGAGGGAAAATATAATGCAGCAGTTATGGACAAGATAACACAGTAAAACAATATAGGAAGAGAATTTCAGAAAGCACCCACTGGTTGCTATATGGTATGGACCACTGCAGTGTTGCACCAACTCTGTTCAAACAAAGATAATATGCAATGTAGCAGGAAATTATAGCAAAGCCTACCAAAAGTCAATAGAAAATCACAATACTAGCTCACATACAACCAATAACACCTCAGAATACTACACTTTGTTCTTTCCTTTTCTTACAGGAGAAAATTGAAAACAGTTATAAACTTCAAAGATACTGGCAGTCAACAAATGTTCTAAATAAGATAATTCCTTGTGTTGCATGATTATATTTATAATCACATCCAGTCTGTAAGATCAGCAGCGTCATGTAGCTCTACTAAAACAAGGGGAAAGTCATGCAACATACAATAAGTTATAGAAAGGAAAGGTAGCCAACAACCAGCAAATGTTGTGTAACCACAACAATGAACAATGAATAATAATAAAAATAAAAAACAGTGATGACTAAAAGCAGCAACTTAATTGGAAATCCCTGAAGTGGCAGCAGAGCTTTCCGGTGGAGTAAAAAAAAAACTTATAAATTCACATGAAAGTAAATATATACATATAATTACTTTTCAATTCATTAACAAATCAAAAACTCCCAGCTTATTAAGATTATTAGGTTTAAAACTCCTAAACTTTAAAATGCAAATGAGATACAACACCCAAGGTTGAGGGTCCAGTGTTTCCAACCTCTCTTACCTCTGTAGGGAGGGCTAACAACAAAAAGTAAAGATAGCCCCAAAAAGGATTGTTGCAAGGAAAACTTTCCTTGTGGATGTTCCAGAACTATGGACTTATGACCTTTGCTATGTGATAGTTAATTTTCCTTTTCAGTGCAGTATGTTAATTACTACAGATTTCCCCAGTCATCAAAATAAAGTGCAGGATTCCCTATGTTTTTTTTTTTTTTTTTTTTTTTTTTTTTTTTTAGCAGATCTTTTACTCATCAGATGAATGAGAGTTTAATATAATCACAACAGACCTGTCTTATATACCTGGGCAACTCCAGGTAAAGCGTAGAGTCTGGGGAAGTGTTTTTTGATTGGCTAAATAAACATAATATGTTTGGTAATAAAAAAATATGAGTGGACAGAATTTAACAAACCAGGATTGGTTCAACACTTACATCTATATTGCATATTTATTTATTTTTATTTTATTTTATTTGCCATTTGTTTACCGGGAAAGTCCATTGGGCCAAAAATGAGCCCATTTTCAATGGAGGCCCGGGGAGAAAAGCTCCCAGTCCAGTGTTACAATACAAACACAGTTTTACAGTACAAGTCATCAGTCTGTAATTTATACATAGTTCATTAAAAACATCAAAAACAGTTTGTAACTTATATACATATTTAACAGTGGAAATCAAATCAGTTTATCACTTATACATAGTTTAAAGTATGAAAGGAACAAGAACATAGTATACTGAGGATATGAAAATGAGTTTAACAGTGGAAATCAAAGCAGTTTGTTAGTTATACCTAGTTTAAAGCATGAAAAAAAAACAAGTATATAGTATACTGAGGATACAAAAATGACAGGACATGAACTAGTAAAAGAATATAGGAGTGTGCATTAATGTAGCATAATTAGATATGAATTAAGAGCAGGTGTTGAGGAGGAATGGACCTTACAATTCCATGTTATTTGGGGTGAGTAAGAGGCAACAGAGGAAGAAGTGAATATATATAGCAGAGATGAGAGTTGGGATGAAGCAGGATGATGTAGAGTAGGAATGTAGTGGATGAAGTCAGGCGGGATGAGAACAGGAGCATTACCAGTGAGAAGAGAGGTATGAGTAAAGCAGGTTTTTAAAGGAGGATAGGTTGTTGATGGTTCGAATTTGTGGGGGAAGGGAATTCCATAGTCGTGCTAGAGACAAAGATAATAGAAGTGTCCCTGGGGTCTGTATAGGCTTATACACTTCCACAAGGTTTTGCTTGTTGGACCTAAGAAGTCTGTTGGGCTGATGTATTTTCAGGGTGGAGGGAAGTGTGGGACAATTTAAAGGTTTGAAGATGAGCTTATGGGCAACAGAGAGCTGAATGTAGGAGAGATAGTTAGGGAGTTCCAACCAGTTCAAGGAGTGGAGAGACTTGCAGTGGTGGGAGGAAGATTTGGATCCAGTAGCAAACTTAGAGATCTTATTATAGCAGGAAGCAAACTAAGCTAGACTCTAGAGAGTATTGAAGGTTGGTAAGAAGAGGGGCACCATGCATTAGAGAGGGAATAAGATAAGTGGTAGAGAGGGTGTGCTTGGTTGAAGAAGTGAGATAACAACCATAGCGGTATAACATGCCCAGTTTTTGATGTGTTTTCTTAATATTAGTTTGTATGTAGATATCGAACTTTAGTTGATCATCAGTAAGGACTCCTAGAAGCTTTGAATGGGGAACTAGTTCAACTGGAATCGAGTTTTGGCTAGTTATTTAAAAAGAGAGCTTATCTATTTTGAAAGATTTTGAAGGGGTAAATATCATTATTTTGGATTTTGAAGGGTTGAGGGCAAGGTGATTCTTCAGCATCCATGACTCAGTACAAGAGAAGGCATCTTAAGTAAGTTTCATGAGCGTGGGTAAGGATGTGGCAGAACAGATTATGGTGGAGTCATCAGCGTATTGGATTAGCTCAGCATTTGGAATACGGTGATGAAAGCCATTGATGAAGATGTTGAAAAGTAGAGGGCCAATATGGAACCTTGTGGGACACCTGTAAGAGTGTGGAGGAAGGAAGAGAGAGAATTTTTCCATTTGACAGCTTACTATCTATTAGAAAGGTAGCTGGAAAACCAGCTGATGGAGAAGGAGGAAAAATGAAGATGAGAGAGTTTGGATAAGCGAAGGTTATGAGAAACAGTATCAAAGGCTTTGGATAATTCTAAAAGCAGGGTGGATACAATGTTGCCAGAGTCACAAGCATGATTAACTGTTTCTAGAAAAGAGAGGAGGGCAGTGGTGGTGCTGTGTCCTGGTCTAAAACCATGTTGTGTAGAGGTCAGCAGTTGGTTGTCTAAGAGATAGGGTAGGAGCTGTAGGTGGATGCATGTTTCCAGAATTTTAGAAATGGGAGATAAGATGGCTATAGGACAGAAATTACAGAGTTCAATATTGTTGCCTCTCTTGTGGAGGGGAATAATGAAGGCTTGTTTCCAGAGGAGGAGTACATAGGCTTCTTGGATGGAACGGTTAATTAGGATGGAGATGGGAAAGGCTATGCCATCGGCGGCTAGTTTGAGAAAGTTAGATGGAAGTTCATTTGGGGCAACTGAGCAAGGTTTCAGTTTTGCAGGAGTTTTTTTATGGTGCTAACAGCAAAATGTTTAAAAGAGAAAGGGAGATGATGAGTAACGGTGGAGATGGAGAGGGTTGGGGTTGTGGAGGGAGATGGGGTCTGGCCTGTTACATTATTAGTGAAAGATTTGGTGAGTTTGACTACTGAATCTATAAAGAAAGAGTTAAATTGTGTAGCCAAGGATAGATCAGTAGAGTTAGGATATAGTCAGGGGTTTTCCTTTTTTCCAGGATGGAGTAGAGTAGAGATGCTGTTCCAGAATTTCTTGGGATTTGATTTATGATCATTTTGCAGTATTGAGCAATAGGATTTTCGGTCTTTGGAAACCTGTTTTTTTTACTCTATTGCAGTGTTGTTTGTATTTAGCTAGGGAATTGGGAGTTTTATGTTTTTAGTACTGTTTCCATAATTTATCATGGAGATGCATGAGGGAGATAGTTTGTTTTGTAAGCCTATAAGTTTATTGGACCAATCTGTGACAATATACATGCCTAGAGGCATTTCTATATGGTAAAAGCCATCATCAAAGAGCTAAAACATATATAAATAACATTGTAGTTAGTGTAAGTGCTTTCAGAAATACTTAAACAGATCCAGTATTTCCTTACAATGTTCAAAATTCCATATAACCCACTTGTATGGGGCTGAGATTACTAGAAACATTTGTCCCAAACAAATAACTAGCACCAGAATCATAGACTGCAACTACATGCCAAAATATGTATTATCATATTCTTTGTAAAGTTGTATACACTGAGGAATTACCACATTGAAAATATACCCCTGAGACATGACCAGTTGTTCTGGATTTGGGAAACTTATGTGTACAGTGACCTAACCTTTGACCAAAATGTGTCTACTGTTGTAAAAAAAAAATGTCAATATTGCACAGTTTATAAACAAAGGGACTGTGTCTAGACCTGTAGATGTCATTGTCCCCTTTTACTCAGCCTTCATTAGTCTAGTCATTGAATATAATGCCCCTTTGGCATGATCTGTCCAGACACATGCAACAACTGGAATGCCCACAGAAGTACCTTACTAAATGAATACAAAGCATAATTGATATGTCTTACATCGACCAACTCAAAGCTCTGTCACTATACTCTGTATCCTACACACTGCTAAGAGGTGTCTGACATACAAGGCATCCTTCATTTATTTTATTTTATTTTATTTTATTTTACATTTGTTGACCGGGCTAGTCTAACTGGATACATGTCCATTTTCAGTAGAGGCCCGGGGAGAAAAGCTCCAAGCATCTGCAGTGAGTAAACAATGCAATATGTAGTAATAGTCAAGTGGATTACAGTACATTAGCTACATAGTACATTAGCTAGATAGGTCAGAACAAATGTTTACAGAGTAAGTTAGTAGCTTTAATCTAAGATTAAATACAGAGAATCAAAAACATGAAGTTTTTTTTTTTTAGTACTACAGATAGGTGAGATAAAACAGAAGAGTAGAAAGTTATAGAGAGAGCAGGAGGTGAAAGAGATATCAGTCTGGGTTGGAGCAGGGACATAGCCAGTGAGTTGTAAGATATTCTTTCAGATGCTTTTTAAACAGAATAGTGGAAGCAAGGGAGGAAAGTTCAGTAGGAAGCTGGTTCCAGATTTTCCCTACTGTGTTGGTGAAAAGTGAGTCTCCTGCTTTGTTATTTGATTTAATAGTGGAAACTAGAAGCTTATTGGACAAGCGTAGCATAGCAAGATTTTTGTAGGGTGAAATCAGGTTAGTGAGGATAGGGGTATTTTTAGGGTGGTAAAGGATTTTTTGGGTGATAGCAATTTGTTGATAAAGTAGTTGGTTCTGCAGTTCTAGCCATCCCAGTTGTTTTAGGTTAAGACAGTGGTGAGTTCTAAAGGTGGTGCCAATGGCAAATCTGGCTATGTTATTGTAACTGGTGGAACGTTTGGTGAGATTGTTTTTTGATAGATTGGTATATATTGCCGAAGCATAGAACAGGGTAGACATAAGGTGGGTCTGGGCAATAGTTATTCTGGCTGAAGGGGAAAGAAAAGGTTTGATTCTGTAAAGAGTGCCTAGTTTTTTGTTGACTGACTTTATAGTAGAGTTAATGTGATAATCAAAAGTAAGGTTATTATCAATTGTTACTCCTAGAAGACGGGTTGAAGTATCTGGGGCTATGTTGGTTGCATTGTTGGAGGTTAATGTGAAGCACAGTTGAGGTGATTTATGAGTTGGAGCAAAGAGTAATAACTTTGGTTTTTTGGGGTTCAGGAGGAGGCAGTGTTGCATGAACCAATTTTCAACACTGATAAATACTGTTTGGGTGAGAGACTGCAGAGAGGTTATGGACTTAACTGAACAAATTAAAGTGGAGTCATCTGCATATTGTATGCAGGTGGCCTGAGGAATATTGGTATGTAGGTCACTGATAAACAATGAGAAGAGTAGAGGTCCTAAAATAGAGCCTTGGGGTACTCCAGTGTTCACAGGAAGGGATTTTGAAAGATTATTATCCCACAATACTGCTTGTTGTCTGTTTTCCAGATAGGATTTAAACCAATTTAATGCTTGTGGGTCAAGAGATTGGGCTTTTAGAATGTCTATAAGGACATTATGGTTGACTATATCAAAGGCTTTTGAAAGGTCAATAAATAATGCAGAAGAAAAAGTGTTATTGTTACGATTTTTGTTTATGGAGTCAGAAAAGGACAGAAGGGCAGTTGTGCTATGGAAACGCCTAAAGCCATGTTGGCAGTTGGCAAGTAGATTATTTTGGAGAAGGTGGTTAAGTAGTTGTCTGTGTATGCACTTTTCCATTATCTTAGCAATTGGAGACAGTAAGGCGATAGGCCGAAAGTTGGAGAGTTCAGTAGATGACCCACCCTTATGTAGAGGGATGATGTGGGATACTTTCCAAATGGAGGGGGTTTTGCTTTCTAAAATTGTTCTATTTATAAGGATGGAGATGGGATAGGCAATAGCTTTTGCTGCTATTTGCAGGTATTCAGCTGGAAGACAGTCAGCAGAAGGGGTGCATGGTTTTAGTTTTTGAAGGAATTTGCAAATGAGTGATATAGGTATCGGTTGTATTTGAAAGGTAGGAGATGGAGTCTTTGTGGTATTTAATGGGGATGTGGTAATAGGTGGTAAAGTATTGGCTAGGGTTTGAATGGCTTCAGTAAAGTAGTTATTAAAGGCATCAGGAATTTGGTTGGAGTTATTTTGGTTGAAACCTGTTGGGGCAGGAGTTTTAGAGTGCCCTGGCTGAAGAAGTTTGTTTATGCCAGACCAGAATTTTTGTGGTTTTTGCTGATGAGTTTGTTGGAGGTGAAGGTAATAGTGTTTTTTGTCTCTGAGAATATCTTTCTTGGTTGCATTTCTTACCTGTTTATAGTAAAGGTGATCTGATGGACATTTAGAGACTCTCCATTTGGCCCAGATTTTATTTCTGAATAGGATCTTTTGCCTAGTTTCTTTAGTGAGCCAGGGGGCAATTTGGATCCTTATTTGGGAAGAACGATAGGGGGCGTGGTAATCTAGGATCTGAAGGAATCTAGTGTTAAAGTAGGTCACTGCATCATCAAGTGGAAGATGAGACATAGGTGACCAGTCACATGCTTTCAGTTCATTTTGGAAGCTCTCTTGGTTAAAAAATGTTTTGGAACGTGAGGTTTTAAAATTATTAGTAGTAGGTCTATGGATTCTTTGTTTAATAATATAGGTTAGCATGTGGTCACTAATATCATCAGGAAGGGTTCCTGGTTTATAAGTATCACAGTGGCTGTTTATAAGTATCCATTCTAGAGTGGTTTCCTTGCTGCTTGGCTTATGGATTCTAGTAGGAGTGGTTATAATTTGTGAGAATCCGTAAAGATTTATATGATTGGGAGTATCTCATTACTTATGGATTTACTGCACACCAGCAAGCCAAATGGCACCAGAAATAATCAGTTCAAGGATTCAAACCTCTTCTGCAACATCAACAGAATGGTTTGGAGGGACATGTATATCTCACAGATGATACCACTACTCTAGAACAGCCTCCCCATCCACATAAAACAAAGTTCATCCCTTTCCATATTTGGGTGCAACTTAGAAATATGGACTGGTAATAGAACATTTACCTCAGGCTTCCCCCTGTACTACTAATGGAAAAAGAAAGCTCCTAAATGCTTTATCCAATTTATGGGTCCTCTCAAATTATATATGGTAAATTCCTGTTGTTCTCACTAGGGGTAATATATAATTATAATCCACTTGATGGTTAAGGCCAATCTAACTCCAAACAGATAGGTTAAATCAAGTGTCAAAAGGGAAAATATCTGTACTTAAATTGGCCCACAAGGACAGCTAGCTTCTTACTTACATATGAACCTATGACCTATAGCGGCCACTTCCAGCAGTGAGACCATGAAGCAGAACTGTTGGCCATTGACAACCAGTGACAGAGGCATTAGCTAGCCCGGCTCAGTTGTACTTGACCTTACCTTCTCCTCTTCTGCAACTGAACCTGTACAAGTTTGACACAATAGAAAAACATGATTATACAAATACACTAGAAAGAGAATCACAGGTACAGTACACTGACACTCATGTCATACCCACCTCACTACCAGGTGAGATGCTCCTACCTTTTGTGACATCCACCTTTATCTGTGACCAGAAAATGGGTTATGTATTCAAACATGAACATGTAGAAGAACTGTGATAGTAGAAGATAGTACTGAAAAAAAATTACATTACATTTCAGAATCCCTTTCGTGAACCACTGCCTTTCTTTGATGAAGCAGATCTGGGTGGCACCACTTCAAATCACTGTATTGAATGAATCACTCCCCATCAGAATAGGTGATGCAAGTGGCATTACTCATCATCCTAGCAGGCTTTTGCCAAGCTTCCATCTTTCACAGTGGGCTATCATAATCACCCACCATGTGTTTCCATAAGTTATCCTGCAGGAAAATCCTATTCACACTGAAGCTTCTGGCTGATGCCCTGAGTTTTCCAGTATTTGAAGAAGTCATGGTCAGTCCTTTATGTCCAGGGGAGCAAAATGGTAGGCAGATACACTTGAAAAAATATTTGTTAGTCACATGTTATGCAATGTCATGCTGCTTCACAGTGCCATTGTATCTCTGCTGTGCTGCACAGTGACACAAATCCATGTATGTAACATTGCAGTGCAGTGATAACACACATCCATAGAACTCCACTTCGCTGTTAGAGGCATACATGTTGCATGCACCATCATATAGGTCAAATGCTTAGATGTTACTATAATGTGCACAAACAACATGACTGAATAGCATATTGCACGGTGGCCGTGATTCAAAGACATGGTATTGAATGGCTCCATTTGCTTAGCATCATTTGAACTGGCTCCTGATGGGACAATATAAAACATTGGTGCTTTTTCTGCAATACTGCTTAGAACTGCACACCTGTAAAACAGAGGAATTTCAGTAACAATTATGCAGGCTTGCAGCTTTACAAAGTTAAGTAAGGAGTCCTGCTTTCTAAAGTGCCTCAGCAAGAACATAAAATACTGTGGTGAGCAACAGTGACAATGATGCAAAATCAGTACTGTGTGGATAATTGAGAACCCATGATACTGTACTATTTGCCTGTGGTTGCAAGGGTTTGGGGAGGGCAAGCCATGTGCATAGAAAACTGTGTGAAGATCATGCCACAAGGAGTAAGGGGTTCCAGGGTCTTATGCTGAGGTACAATTACAGTATGTTAATGGAGACAGGTTATGCATATCAGTAACAGCAACTGACAACCATATGCATGGTGGGGGGGGGGGGTTGCAATGGCCGTGGATGCAGCACATAACTGCAGGGAAGACTGTTCACACTTCAGAATCTATACAGAGATACACCCTGTATGGGTAGATGTGTGTGTAGTCCCATAGTTCACCAACTTCCCTACCCTAGACTGCCTTAAGCCCAATGCCTCAAGCTAACACAGTGGATTCTGCCAATGCTCACATGAAGGCAGCCTGACATCATCACTGGAGGATATGATCTCTAACACCCTACCTCATCCTTGATTATTCTCTTACCATGACCACCTATATTTTGTATACCCCATATCAGCATGCTGTGCTCACCTGTCTCTGTGTCCTTCCCACTGTGCCATACTCATCCTCTAACATATATGGCTATGTTGATACCTGATGCCTAATATGATGGGTAAGCACACTGCGATACATACCTTAGGTGTGATAATACATCTGTCATTTTATTTGGTGTTGTCTGTGTTATGGCCCATAGTTGCAGACCAGATGCTGCCTCTTTAGCAGTATTGCAATGCATGTTGCCTGCCTCATCCTCACATGCGGTACTACTGCTCAACCCTGCCATTCTCCATCTAGTAAGACTGGTGTGTAAGGCCCTGCCAAAATGATCATTCATTGTTTCATCTGCTTGGAAGTTCTTCCAGTTGGGAACTAATGTCTGGCGGCACAATGCCAGGAGACTTCTATGGGCTAGGCTTGTAAAGGCTCCAGGGCCATTAGCCTAGTACACACCCATGAACCTAACCTATGAACCTTTGAACAATGTTGTGAAGTATGGTACACAGAACAACAATGTATTTCATGTTTTGGCATGTGCTGGATTTGGGGCCCTTTCTTGCATGGTTTGATGTCTGAGAATATGGGCATCATCAGCCATGGTTCTAGGGCATATCTGACATCACCTACAATTCACAACAACCGGCACAGTCTATGTCACCTGCTCTATACATGTATCCTAGTGTGTGCAGAGATCTATTTATCAGTCTTGCATGCACATATAACACCCAGATGACCCTGTGGGATGTCTCATCACAAGAAATGTTGGTATAGGTCCGACATGTACCACATGGGTGAATCAGGGGAGCAGCTCAAGTGACACACGGACACATTATGCTCTAGGTATTGCACACTAACTTGGATTTCAGGGGGTTGAAGTTCTTCCAGTTGATACATTGCAGGCCCTCTGGACCAGGTAGTGCCTTGATGGAAATGTATGTGCTATTTATGGCTACCAGAATCTCTGTGAAATTGGCTATGTTGTAAATGGTCTATGTGCTGATGGTTCTCCACTCTGAAGTGCAAGAGAACCAGATACATTCCTCTACATGCTGTAGCATACTGTCGAGGGACCAGTTGAGGATACATGAGACTAATGCCTCAGACACTTTTAACATGTCTCTGAAAGATTCCTGTAACATTTAAGGTAAGGTTGCACATATCTTAATATCTACAAGAACAGGCATAAACTGCATCCTACTTGATATTGCTTATGGGTGACACAGTTTACCTTAGTCCTTTACAGTCCCTCTGTTCACATTGAATTGTTCACTATTTGTTGTTGTGTGAGATAGTGTTATGTCTCTCTTTCCACTTGAAATGGTTCACAATCTGCTGTTGTGTGAGGCAGTATTATCTCTCTCTCTCTGTCTCTCTGTTTCACCATGGAAAGGTTTACAATCTGTTGTTGAGTGAAATGGTGCTGTCTCTTTGTCCACATGAAATGGTTCACAATCTGCTGTTGTGTGACATGATATTATGCCTCTTTCTTCTTGCATGGAATGTTTCTCAATCTGTTTTTAAATGAGATGGCAATGTCTTCCTCTATCCACATTGAATGGTTCACAGTTTTCTGTTTTGTGAAATGCTGTACATCTCTCTGTCCACATGGAGTGGTTCACAATCTGCTGTTGTGTGAGATGGCATTATGTCCCTCTATCCACATGGAGTGGTTCATAATCTGCTGTTGTGTGAGATGGTGCTAAGTCTCTTTGTTCACATGAAATGGTTCACAATCTGCTGTTGTGTGACATGATATTATGCCTCTCTCTTCCCACATGGAGTGGTTCTCAATCTGTTGTTGTGTGAGATGGTGCTAAGTCTCTTTGTCCACATGAAATGGTTCACAATCTGCTGTTGTGTGACATGATATTATGCCTCTCTCTTCCCACATGGAGTGGTTCTCAATCTGTTGTTGTGTGAGATGGTGCTAAGTCTCTTTGTCCACATGAAATGGTTCACAATCTGCTGTTGTGTGACATGATATTCTGCCTCTCTCTTCCCACATGGAGTGGTTCTCAATCTGTTGTTGAGTGAGATGGCACTATGTCCCTCTGTCCACATTGAATGGTTCACAGTTTTCTGTTTTGTGAGATGCTGTATATCTCTCTGTCCACATAGAGTGGTTCACAATCTGTTATTGTGTGAGCTGGTTGCTTTGCCAGGTGCTGTCTGCATCTCCTCTATTTGTGTGGTTGATTGTCAAGTGCAACATTGCAGTCAGCATTCCCAATGGAAGCATCTGATTTATGCTGCTGTACTACTGCTATTGCCATGTTTAACTTTGCCATGAATCTAGCTGATCAAAACAGGTACACGTTGTGGCATCGTGCATCTTGTCTTATTCATTTCCAAATTAGTGCACCATTTTGGAAATCATTATTTGCATAATCTGTGTGGTTTATTTGCACAGATTCCTTGATTCCCTGTCATTATTCACTCAATAGTATGTGCAACATGCTGCACTATTTTGAATGTTGCACTAGAGCTCTATGTCTTAGAATCACTCACATTCAGACTGTTACTAGTACACATGATATTATTTACTGTGCAAAATATTTCACATATGTGGATATCAGTCTACGTTTTCTAGTTGTCTTTCATTATGCATTTAAATCAACTTTTCAAAATTCTCAAAATTTCGAAAATCTGAAACTTTTTGCCATCAGCGAGAGAGAGAATGAAAGCCAAATTAACATGGCAACCCGTTTGATGGCACAAGACATAAATGGTTCAGATGATGTGCAGTGTATTACAAATGGCTAGTAAATATCTGATAAAAAAATAAGTGCTGCGAATTAATGAGCTTTATAGCAAACATATAGTTATATTGTGGTACAATGGCAAAGCTGGTAAAAAATGTGATTGCAGGCTTAGGGAAAAAGACTGCTAGAAGCACAATTAGATTATTGCATAAAATGTTATAACTTTTTTATTTGCATATATAAATATGAATGAAAGCTGGAAAGCTACAAGAGACATTGGGAGTACAATAATTTTGCAAAGGAAATGTTTCATGCTTTTTAAAGAATGATCTGAAGTACAGAATGTGCTATAAAACTGAAATGTTTGGCTAATAAAAAGTGCTTGCTCTACTTGTCATAAACACGTAGCCTTCACTAGCTGTAGTATACAGCTCCTGATTTACTGGAGTTAAGGTGATGATTATGAAGCATATATGGTGGAGTGATATGTCACTTTCAGATTTAGTAGCTGTGGAATGTCCTATCTCTACTAGCCTGCAAACATCCTTAGATTCCTGAGCATTTTCTGAAAAGAATTAAGATAAAAAGAATTAGCCAAACAAATGTAATTATCTTCTGAACAGCTATATTATAAAAAGGTGCAACTACAGTATTTCTCAGCAGGTCTTCTTTACAATAATAACCATAACACATTCATGATCTTTGTATTAATGCTACAGTATATTATAATGAAGAAAAATGCCAAAATTCTACTATTCTGTATATTTTCACAGATGACTTTTCATAGCTTGAAATCTGTACCTCATAGGTATACAGTGTCAGCAGCACTTCTGTTCAGTCAGACTGGAGTATTCTCATGATAGAAAGAAGGAGTGCCTGTTTGTTTTGAGAACTTTATAAAATAACAATTATGCCCATTTCTCTAAATAATTTAAATAACAATCAATATCTCTCAATCTATATAGCCAGCAGTGCAAGGATCAGTGACACTTTTCTTCAAAATCACCTACGGTTTAACTCTGATGTCACTCAATAATTTGTAAGTCACTTGGTATTAATTTACATATAAAAATATTGCATATCTTTGTAATTACAAGCAACGGTTTACCATGTGCCTTAATGGATAAGGCATCAGACATCAGAAGATTGCAGGTCTGATTTCTAACATGGTCATTTTCAGGGAAAAGTTACATAATGATTCAAGTCTTAACATCACAGATAAAAGACACAGGGTTTGATTCTGACCTCTAATTAATGGCTAGGCTTGCAATAATCTGCAGACTAATAGCCTAGTACTTATCTATGAACAAATAGCAATATATTCACTATAGCAGGATGTATTTTTCTGTCTCTTGATATGACCTTTCACATCATGCCCCTCAAAAACATATAACTTACTCAGTTATTAAATATGAGTGCAGATGTGAAAATATGAATAACAAGTGTCATTATTTAGTTTCTCTACTGCAGTGCATTGTACATTGATGTTCTTGGTGCGTTTTGTTTCTTTCCACCTTCTGTTTCACATGACACCTGCTATTAATTAGTAAGTAACTTTACTAAGAAAGATATCTATCAAAATGTTATGACATGATAAGGAATAATGGATGCTGAATGGAACTAAGTGTAAATGAATTTAGGAGATTTATAGTACTGTGTGCCATGGTAAGTCATAATGCATTTGTAGTTACACTATATAATTATAAATAATGAGCAAATGACAAAGGGAGCTCAGCTTTTCATCTGTTGTATGCATAAAACTTGTGTTGTTGTGACTCTGTCAGTGTGTGGTTAAATTATTCAGGAATGAATCTAGGATTATAGCTGTTCTTTGAATTACATGGTTAATATACTCTCAGCAACATCTGTACCATCATGGTATAAAACTTGACCTAAATGCCACATGAATTAGTACAATGGACAAGAAGTGATGAGCAATAGATTCAAAAATAAACTACTTTTTGTTCGTTTTCTCATTTTAACAAGCCATTATACAATCTACAAACTATTTATTGATTGGTGTAAATGCTGTAAAATATACTATTGTAATGCCTTGAGATTAATCTGCCTTCATCCTTGCTGCGTTAAATCAAACGATCTGAAAGCTGAAACAGAACCTGGAAGGCACAGAGTAAAATCCCATAGGTTTTGAGATCGTTATGATAGACAGGATAAAATAAGTTTATCAGGAACTGCTTCTTTGGTATTACATAATTATAAACTGTGAGAGGCACAGATAAGCAGCTGGTTATACAACAGATAAGAAAGGCACAATACATGAATGCAATGTTGACACATTTGCCCTATATTTAAGAATGTTAAAGTAATCCAGATTAAAGTGCCAAGGTCATTGATACAATCAAATAAATTGTTTTCCACAGGGGAAAAAAAAGATGACAACATTATAAACTGCTACCCATAAAGTCACTGTGCAGCAAACAGAGAAAGAAAGGTTAGGGGATGATGAAAGGGTAGCAATGTGAACAAGCAAATGGCAATAGAGTGCAGGGCAAAAGAATATTGCTGGTGGATAACAAAATAATAATAAAAAAAATAGTACAAACAAGGAGAAGGAACCATGATTCAGGAGAAATCAACATAAAGCAAGACTAAAATGCAAAAAAAAACTAGAAAAACTCTGAAGTGAAGAATAGAATAAAGAAGCAAAGATTCAGAATAAAAATGAAATATAATGTACAATGAATATAAGTACCGGGATACACATGGGATTAACAAAGCTATAGTAGAGACAGATCAGCAGACACATTCAGTGACAACTGTAAAGTTCAAAATGTGCTTTGGGTTCCATGCAGAAGACAAGTACTTCTTAATTATTTGGGTTCCATGCAGAAGACAAGTATTTCTTAATTATTTTAAAGCCTATGTATTCATTTGTTTGCCTGTTTATCAATCCATTTAGTTTATTTTTTTTTGTGTGTGTGTAACTGAGGTGTTGTTCTACATAGCATATAGAATAGTTTGTTGAATGAAGGGAAAAATGACTCAATTAAGTGTTATCCAGTCATGCAAGCAGCTGAGTCTGGTGGTGTTTTAGTAGGACACTGAGTACTTTGTCATTTCCAATGTAGAATGTTTCATCTTGTAATATTAACAAGCAACAAATGAGAGGTTTGGGTCCTGAGGAATATCTGACTACATCAAACACTGAATGCTATTCCTCCACAAAGTTATATGCGGTGATTCTTCCCCCAAGGGGGCACAGTCTTTCTGAAATAATGGTACTTATATTAAATGGGAACAGACATTTTAACCTAAAATAAGTAACCATGCAAAGTCATCAGCTGACAGAATTATCCGGAAAGTAAAGTTGTGTAAGTTAACCTTACCATATCAGGAGATGTCCATATGATCACTGCTACAGTAGTCTAAGCTATATAGGCTATTTCCTGACAAGAACATAACAGCTGGCCAGCTTCCAATATTTCAGGGCAGCTTCACATGCCCAAACCATTAGTCAGATCAAGTAGCTAGACTAAAAGATAGGTTTGGGCATTAAGCCATTCGGAGCTTTCATGCCAACAGAAAGAGAGGCTAAAGCCCTGAGAAGCACAATGCTAGGTAAAAAAAAATATAATAAATGTGCACATCCAGGCATAAAAACTTGCAAAAAATAAGGTGTGGAGGGAGGGAGCAGCTACTGCAGCAATGATCATTTGAATATCTACTGTTATAGTAAGTTTACTTGCACAACTGTACTATGTTCTTTATTTGATTACTGCTGCAGTAGCCTAAGCTATATTTGAAGATTACCATAGCTTAGATAGACTGGGAAGAGGAAGGATGAAAGGGCATAGCAAAAGCCTTTCTTAGACTAGAAGGCGGAATATGCTTTATAGTGCTTTGTAAAAGTATATACTGAGAATGAGGCTGCTGCTTCTAGAATATTTTAAGAATCCAACCATTTCAAAAAAAGCCACAGGAGAATCCAGTGCCCCAGCAAAATGAGCCTTGACTCTGCCTGTAAAAGATTTGTTGTAGTGAGGGACAACCATTTGGAGATAGTCTGCTTTGACAGTGGTTGCCATTTCTTCTTACCTTCACAAGAAACGAACAACTGCTCAGAAGTTTTGAAAGACTTTATTCTGTGAAGAGACTATCCAAGTTGTTTGTAAACATCCAACGTATGGTAGAACCTTTCTTCCTTATTTATAGATTCTGGAAAGAAGACAGGGAGATGAACAACTTAGCTTAAACTAAACTTGGATACCACCTTAGACTAAAAAGAAGGATTTGTTCTCAAAAAAACCCTGTGTTTGTGAAAAATGAGATACGGTTGACCTACTGTAAGAGGTTACAGCTCAGATGTTCTTTTGGCAGAGTGCAGAACAAAAACAAGACTATTATTCATGACAAGAACCTCAAATCCGCTTGATTAGCTGGTTTAAATTGAGTGTAACACTGCCTCATGAGACTGGATTAAAAGAGGTGATCAATGAGTGGACAATTGAACCATGGTGAAAGAGTAACACAGGCCATAGGACAGTAATTCACACAAAAGTTATAAAATAAGAGAAATATTAGCCGTGAACAGGTTCTGGATCTTTTGCTGGCTTCAACTAGGAAATTGTTCCCATTTGCTAATGCATGATTTCTAATAGCAGATATTGTTGACGATATTAATACCTGCAACATGTCCTGAAAAACATGCTTAAAATGTATTAAGATCCTATCATCCAGGCAATCAGTTGCAGTTGTTTGGGATCTGAATGTATTAAACACCCTGGACTTGTGTGACAAAATCCAGTTTGTGATGAAGTTTGAGACATTTGCCCTTGGGCATTTCCAGAAGAAGGGAAAACAGCTGCTACCTCAGTTAGAAGATATACAACACAATGATCTTAAGGATTTCTTCTAAATCTTCAATAGTGCCCCAGTTATTAGTGGAAAAGGTTGAAAAGCAACCAGGAACATTCCTTTCCAAGAAAAAGAAAAAAACATCTGTCTTCCAGGCCTATTTGCATGAACTTGGGGTACAGAATTTTGCCTATTGAATGTTTGGAGAGGAGGCCAAAGATCTATTTCAGATGTTCCCTACAGATGGATCAAAACTCAGAAAACCCTATTATTCAGTTTCCATTCATGAGTGTTTGTACTGGTCCTGCTCAGGTAGTCTGCTACACAATTTTTCTGTAATGGAATGTAACATGCCTGTAGAGTCATCATCATCATCATCATTATCATCAGCCCCTTTTTCCCATTTTTTCTACATGGGGCCGGGATATCATGTTAACTGTTATCATCTCTCTTGATTCAGTGCCGCACTTCCTGCATTCTTCAACACTCATGCCTGATTGTCACAGATCTTCTTTCACACAATCCATATCCACCTCTTTACTTGACATCCTTTCTTCCTCTTACCTTCCTCCTGTCTGTCCCAAATCTTCCCCACCAGATTGTCTTCTGCTTTTCTGCACATGCTCAAACCACCGTAATCTGTTCTCTTTGATCTTTTCTGCAATTGGAGCTACTTTGGCTTCTGCTCTTATGTCCTCATTTCTTCATCTGTCCCACAGTGTGCATCCTACCACCCTTCTCAGGCACTTCATTTCCATCACCTCTACCTTCTTCAACTGTTCTGCCTTTACTGCCCAGGTTTCTGTAACATACAGTAGTACTGGTTGCACCACTGTCTTGTACACCTTGCTTTTCAGCTTCTTTGGCATTCTTCTGTCATAGACTACACCTGATACTCTATGCCAGTTGGCTGCAGCCCCTCTGATTCTAGCTTTGACCTCTTCATTCAGACTACCTTTCTCCTCAACCACCCCTCCCAGATACTTGAAGCTGTTTACCTGTTAAACTATCTTCCCTTCTATCTCTGTTCTCAGCTTCTTCTGAGTTCCCCAAGTTGCTGCCATTACCATCATCTTATCTCTGCTTAGTTTCATCCCATGTGCCGTCAGATTTGCATTGCTTTCTCCTATCCTTTGCTGAAGTTCTAGCTCACAGTCTGCCTGTACTGCTACATTGTCTGCATACAGCAGCTTTGTTGATCTGTCCCCTCCAACATGTTTGCTAATGTAGTCCATCACCAGTAAGAATAGCAGTGGGCTCAGAGCTGAACCCTGATGCCACTCCCACTGGGAACCCCTCTGTGAGGCCGAACACTGTTCGCACTTGAGTCACTGGGTCCTTGTGCATAGCCTGCACTAATTCTACCAATGTTTCTGGGACTTCAAACCACCACAGCACTGCCCAGATTAACATTCTTGGGACCTTGTATGCTTTCTCCAAGTCTAGAAATGCCAAGTTGGACTCTGTCCTCATTTCTTGCTTCTTCTCAAGTATCTGTCTAAATGCAAACATTGGGTCAATTGTGCTGCATCCTGATCTGAATTCGAACTGTTCATCTCCCATCTTACATTCTACTACTCTGAGTATCCATTTATCAATAATTCTCTCCAGAACTTTCATGCAGTGTGGTAGGAGTTTGATCCCTCTGTACTGCCCACAGTTGTGGATGCCCCCTTTGTTCTTGTACACTGGCACAAGTATTCTTATTCTTCAGTCATCTGGGATACACCTTTCTCTCCACACCGCTATTAGTACCCTCAAGAGCCATTTCTCCCCTATCTCACTCAGCATCTTCATCATATCTGATGTCACCTCATCTGAGCCTGTTTTCCCTGACTTCATCTTTCTTAGTGCTGTTCTTACTTCTTCTAAGATGGGTCCCTCTTCTTCTCTAATTGTAGGCTGTTTCTGGGGCAGTACAGCTTTGTGGGGTGTTTTTCATTCAGAAGCTGCCAGAAATACTCCTTCCATCTGCCTTTGATGTCCTGTGGAATGGTAAGCAGGTTGTTGCTGGCATTCCTTATGAAGGGTGTCTGACTATCTAATTTATCTTTCTATATTTGCCTTGCAACCTGATATAGTTTCTTAGTGCCCCTTACTGAGTCACTTTCCAAAAGTTGGTAGAGTGACTCCAATGCCCTATTCTTTGCTATTGCAACTTCTTTCTTAACTTCTTTGTTAGCCAACCAGTAGGCCTTCCTAGCCTGGTCAGTCTTTTCTATCTCCCATTTCTTCCTGTACTCCTTTCTTTTGGTGACTTCCTGGACTTCTGCATTCCACCATCAGCTTTCCTTATGTACCTTATTTCCATACCTGGCTGGACCACATATCTTTTCTGTAGTCCTAACACATGCTGTTTTTATGTGCTGCCACTCCTCTTCAACTTCACCTATTTCCTCCTCGTCTTGGGGTGCTAGAGCCCTGAGTAATTCCTTGAACTGCTGTACTTTTTCTCCAGTAAACTTCCAGATCTTCAGCCTGGTTTCTGTTGAACTTAGAGCCTTCTCTGACCACTGCTTGCAACTGATTGTAGCAACTAATGATTTATGCTGTGGGTGGACTGTTTCACTGGGAATGACTTTACAATCATGGATTCCACCCCAGTCCTTTTTTCTTGCTAGGAGGAAGTCTACCTTAGTTGCATGTTGGCTACTCCTGTATGTGATCTTGTGACTGTCTCTCTTTCTGAACTATGTGTTGGCTACTATCGAGCCATTTGCCAGAAAGAAGACTAGAATGGCTTCTCCTTCTTTATTCCTGTTACCCCACCCATGTGCCCCTTACTAAGTCACTTTCCAGAAGTTGGTAGAGTGCCTCCGATGCCCTATTTTTTGCTATTGCAACTTCTTTGTTAGCTTCTTTGTTAGCCAACCATGCCCTATGCATAAAATGCCTGTAGAGTAAGACTGTGCAAAAGAGCTATATCCCTGGTTGCCATGGCTGGACTGCATGTAGAGAAAGTTCTGATATCCCTTGTTTTGTTTATGTACCACATCACTGTAGAATTGTCTGTAAAAACCTGAAGAGGTCCCAGAAGTGTAGATAATAAAGATAGTTGAGAGCATTCAAGTGAGATAACATCTCTTTTATGTTGATGTGTTGTGGACTGTTTTCTTTCAAATTCCCTGCACATTTTTACCCATAGACATTGATCTCAAAGCAAAGTCTGAGACATCTGTTGTGATTGACTTTGCTGGAGCACCAGGGGAGAATGGGAGATCTGAATTCTGAAAGAATAGTTGTCTTCACCATATAATCTCCCTTTGATCAAATCTTTGAATTAGAATTTGAAAGGTCAAGGTATGTTGGTATAAGGACTATAGAAATTTCAAGTACCATTGTCAGTTTCTCATTTGGACAGTTGAAAAAAGGTATCATGAGTGCCACTGATATCATTTATTTATTTATATTTGTTAATCGGGTATTGTCCAACTGGGTCAGGAGCCCGTTTTCAGTGAAGACCCAGAGAGAAAAGCTCCAGTAGAGTAATTAATGCAAAGTAATACAAGATAATAATAAAAACACAGTGAAACTGAACAAGAATAAATTGAACAAGAATTTAAACATACAGAGTATAATAATAAAGCAGTTTAAATAAAGGTACAGAGACATATTGACAATTTGCAGTTAGATTTAGGTATACAATTTACAATTTAATTAATACAAGAAGATGAAGAGAGAATAGAATGACCAGTAATAACATACAGTTGTCTAGGCATGTTTGTAAAGCTGATTTAGTTTGAAGTACAAAGACTATATACCAGGGTAATTAGCCAGGAGTATTGCAGGAGCATAGCCAGTGGATACAGGTAATCTTTAAGGAGTTGTTTAAATTTATGATTGTCTAGATTTTTTATGATTTGCTGAGGAATTTCTTTGTTGTGATGGAAGTCTGAGTGGAAAACCTCAAGACGAACTCTAAATACAAATTTATTTTTCTAGTGGAAGAAAAGGTATTTGAACTGAGGTGTTCAGCAGACACCCAAGAAAAACAATCCTCTGAAAATAAGTCAGAAACGACTTCTGAATGTTCTCCTGGTATCCCAGGCTGTATATGAGCTCCCTTGTCCAAGTGAGGGATTCTTGACACTTTGAAAAAGACTCTGCAAAGTTAAGCAAGTTATATAAACAAGGAAAAATGTGAATAGCTTGCAATCTGCAATAGGCTATCAAAAGATCTAGAAACTTTGCAAACACCCTTGGATAAGTAGATAGCCTACATGGTAAAGCAGAGAACTGATAATGTGATCCCAATACATAAACCGTTAAGAAACATCTGAAATATGGACCTTTAGGAATGTGACTATATGTGTCTTTTAAAACTTGATCACTAGTAAACTCAAATGGGGAATAAGGGGTAACAAATTGTAAAGTGACAGCATTTTGAACTTGGGCACTATCACAAACTTTGTTCAGAAGAAATGGTCCAGAACTGTTCTCCAAGAAGCTTCTTTCTTTAGCACCAGAAATATATTCTTGAATAAGATCATTCTCTTAACAGAGGAGGAGAGGCAACTTCTATCATCCCTTGAGTTAGCATATGCTGGATGAAAGGAGGTAACAGAAGAAGTCAGTCTGCTGGATGTGATGGAATCCCAGGAAAGGAGGGCAAGACTTCAACTGCCATCTGTAACATTTATGGAGTACTCTCAGAACTCATCTGTCTGAAACCATGTGTTGCCAAGGAGAGAAATGGAGGTTCAGACTTTCTGTAGAATTAAAGGATTGCTAGGGTGGTATGGAGCCATGCAGTCATTCAGACTTATTATACAATCCTTTCTGTGTGTGTATGTGGAGGAGGTCCCCCTTTCTTTTTCCAACCTCCTTGCCAGTGCTTTTTAAACATCTGCTTACCAGCAGATTGTTAGGACTGTTATTTTCCTTGAGAAACTAGAAGACAAATTACACAAATCAGATTTTTCCTCAAAAGAGACAACTAATGCCAAAAGATTCCTCATATTCTTATGAATGGTCAGGATAAACTTCAACATATGAGGCTGACAGTTGAGAATACTAAAAACAACTTACCAATGCCTTCCCATCCTTGTCAGAAAGAAAGAAAATAGTAATAACAAAATGCTTAGTAGCGTGGGGATTAGGTTTGACATAATGGTTAAGGTACTTGCCTTACAAATACAAGGTGCAGGGTTTGATTCTCAAATGGGATAATTGGCAAGGCTTAAAATGGCTCACGAGGGCAGTTAGCCTAGTAGTAATCTGAACTTAAAAGACTGGGATACCTTCTATAATCTGCCTGCTTCTTGTCGGGAGGGGGTGGGAGCAAGTTGGCTGTCAGGGGAAAAAGCAGGCTATGAAAAAAACATTCTCCAAAGCAGAAAGAACAGGAGGAATAGGTGTACATTCAGGAAATTCCAGTTCTAATAAACCATAATAATTTATGTGGGATTTAAAAAACATCACTATGTTCCCAATGAAACAACTGATTCATTCAGGAAATAATTTCAGAGAAAGGGAATCATTCACGTGGACTATACAAAGTCACAATCTCTTCATAATCTGAATCAAAAATTTGTGGAGATATTACATAATCCCATCCTTTCACACTTATTTTAAAGTTCAGAGTCTTGAATCTCTTCAGGAAAAGATAAATCCCTTTTTCTTTTAACAGAACCAGCCATATAAGAAAGGTCAAGAGCCTGCACTAAACTCAGAGCTAAGACCAATAAATTACTCCTGCTTAGTGTCAGACAGGACAAGACATATGTCTAGACTTTTGTTTCATTTGAAGAAACAGACCCAAAATTGCCAGCAATCACCTCACTATGGGTAAGCAAAGAGGTACTCTCTGCCCTTTTGACAAGAGTGGCTTTCTCCTGCTTGACAAGCATACAACAGAGGATATGTCTTTTCCCCGGTCCATGGTGGCTGCATGGACTAAACCAGTGAAATCCAAGTTAAACAATGGAAGGTCTGAGGAACCAGCTTTGACAACAGCAGACTAACCCACTAATGGCTGTTCCAAAATATCAGCTTGCTATGTTGGCAAAAGCTGCTTAACAATCTTTTTCTTTTTTTTTTCTTTTTGTGAATGGAAGAAGGAACAACTGAGAAAATGGTATCTGTGCCATGGTTAAGCTAGAAAAAGTGTCTGTTTCCATGAGAAGTTAAGCAGCAATAGCAGGCAAAATAGGAAGATTTTAAAAATAACCCCCCCCCCGCAAAAAAAATAAACACTTTAAACCCTTACTCCATCCCCAAAAAGTAAAATAACAAAAGTTTCTATACTTTAAACCTTTACTCCAACCAAAAAAGTAAAATAACATGTTTCTAATCAGAAAATGTACCAGGGGATTCAATACAGATTACACAGTGTTTTTTCACTATGTTCACATTGTAGCAAAATGCACACACAGCCACAGGAACATTTGAATTCAGTAAGCACTGTGTAGAGGTGTGCACCCCCCGTGGAAAAAGTTAAACACCATGGCATGCTAGCAGGCTAATCAACTACTAGAGCAATTCAACAAGGTAGAAAGCAATTGTGCAGACTCCGTGCTGGTGTTTGTATTCCAAAACTTTTGGAATGCAGCCACAGAAAGGAGTCTACATAGGCAGAATAAAATGTAAAATGTGTGACATTTGTACAGAACTGAACCTAATATGTGACAGTAGGCTGGATGCAACAAAAGGTGAGTACCAAAAGCAAAAAAAATATTTTTTTCTTTTTGCCAGAACAGAAATGCAGCTTTGTTCTCCGACCCCAAAATGAACAGTACACACTGCAGATCATACCTGTCAACCTCTTAGGGCAAGACATATGGACAAAGCCATACATAATGGGAGAAAAAGCCCAAAAATAGGCACAAATTTTAAATATTGCTTTTACAAACTTAGAAAGTTGATAGAATAACAGGTTCTGTGTTAGCATAAGTTTTCTGAAGGGTATGAAATCTGAAACTCAAATGTCTGTCATTATTTTCTGACTTCAATCTTAAAATGACTTGGCAATGTGTTGCCAGAGAATCACGGTTTTATGAAAATTGGACCAAAAATATGAAACAAAAATCTAGACATTCTGTGAAAATCTGTATAGCTGAGAGGTATGATGCAGACAGCTAAAGGTAGAAGTGTGTGCTAATCAAAATACATATAAAAAAATACATTAAACAGATTATTCATAGTTGCATGTCAGCATATGTAATATGTAGCTCATGAAATGCAGGCATATTCATCTAAAAAGCAGTACTGCTCTGTGAAGATATATCCCAAAGTAATATCCTTATTTCTGTGTTCAACATTCGGCTACCCTTTAGTTTCTCTAGCTACACAGTTGTCAATGGTGTAGATTTAGGGCTGTCAGCATGGTGAAGATGCAGATGAGGTCTGAACTCATTAGAATTCCTGAATCCAAAAACAAATTGAATTTGTGTAGGAATGTAAACATAGTGCAGGCACTCCCTCAGTGATTGTGTTTATAGGATGGCAAATGTGAATGCTTACATCAGGTGGATGTGTCAGGTTAGGCTTACAAAGTGTTAACATGTAGGTCTGTCAAGGCTGGAAGTGCAAGTAAGCAGTGCACAATTCACAGGTTCTGTTTCATTAACATCCAACCTTCTCTTCATTTGTTGGCAAATTGTGTTTTCTCTGTCAGTTTTTACTATTATTTAGTATAAAATAAAAGAAAAGAAAAAAAAAGGAAGAAATGATTGAAATGAGGAAAACCAACCTATGACATACACAGTGCAAAATGTTAGTGCACATGAGATATGTCTCCATAGGTCTGGATTTCAACTCTCACTCCAGTGCACCTTCAAAAAACAGGATGGGTGCCTTATCCCTCTTTGCTACACAAACAGTTTTGCAGCAAAGAACTGAAATAATTCATCACACAACCAACTGCAACAAAATGTACAGTACTATCAAACCATAAACTGTTATTTTTTCACATTTATTATTATATTTGGACTTAATACACTTGGTGATCACACAACCTGTTAATGATTTTTGCTTGAAAATATACAGCTCTGTCTTATCTTTCTGTGTTTCCTGGTGATTCATCAGTTATCTGACCAGTACTCTGAAATATGCAGTCTGTAAGCCATGCTATATCATTGGCCTTAAAATGTGTGAGAATATTAAGTGGCAATAATAAGATATGCATTTGTCAACAACTGAAGTACACATTGGATGGCACAAACAACCATAAACTGCACCTTTGGGGGGGGTGGCAGAGGCGAGTTACTGTTATGGCACATACAAGAGTACAAGTGTTCTGTAGGGGGGGAAAGCTAAGTTACTGTAATGGCACATGCAAACACAGACTGTTCTTTTGGGACGAGAAAAGGTGAGTTACTGTTATGGCACAAACAAGAATGGACTACCCCTTTAAGGAGAGCAAAGGTGAGTTACTGTTATGGCACATTCAAGGGTGCAACTTTTCTGTTGGGGAGGACAAAGCTGAGTTACTGTTATGGCACATACAAGCATAGATTGTTCTTCTGGGGCAAGCAAAGTTGAGTTACTGTTATGGCACATACAAGGTTACAACTGTTCTGTTGGGGGGAGGGGCCTAAGCTGAGTTACTGTTATAGCACATGCGATCATAGTTCTTTTGGGGTGAGAAAAGGTAAGATACTGTTATAGCACAAACAAGAATGGACTGTTCTTTTGGGAGGCAAAGGTGAATTAGTGTTATGGCACACACAAGGATATGTTGCTCTTGTTACTATCCTTGTTTTGCATCCTGCCTGTTGTTTGATCTTGTGAGGGTTGTGGTGTCAGAAACTACAGCATGTATCATTACTTTCTAATTTCTGTTGTCGATGATTTTCCAATACAAGCATATGGTGCTAAACTGAGGGCATGCAGTAATCATCAGTACTTTTGAGAGGTATGACTGTGTGAATCTTTGATACCTGAGTCTTACTACTTACTAATAGACAAATATAAGTCAAATAAGTCTCTGGTGTCACATATTACGGTAATGTTGGTACAAATCTAACACCTTTCACTTGCTTACTGTAACAAGTGATGAAATACAAGGATATGCCATAATGTTATTAAACATTACACTCTAGGTTCAGGGTTGGCTCTGTCTGATGCAAGCACTACACACCCAATACTTGGTGAGGTTAAGGTTGTGTAAGGTGCCTGGCATCAATGTTACTATATGTATGTGAGTTGGAGGAAGGTTTTATGCCCCTATGCGGTGAGTGAGTGTGCTATGTTTTGTCTCAGCCAATTCAAGGGCATATAGAGCATGCCTATATCTGCCTACACCCACAGCAGCTGGTGGTTCCCGCTCTGACTTCTCATCTACCTGTGGCTGAGATGACTGTGGTAGGATGTGTGCCCCTTCTCCTTGCTAATCCTGCTGCAGCTGTTTCCTCAGGATTATGGTGTGTAGCATGGCACATACTGTGAAGTTTTATGTGCATGTCCATGGATTGTATTGCAGGGCTCCTCCAGGTGTGTATCTAGGCCCTGAAACCATGATTTCAGCAGCCCAAACACACACTCTATGACATTTCTGGTTTGAATGTTTGTCTCATTATTGTGTTCTTCCATGGATGTGAGTACATTTCTGATGTGTGTCCTCAGCCACAGTTCCAGTGCATAGCCTGCATCCATCCTAGCAAACATCTGGTACAGCTGGGAGGTGTGCCAGATATATGAATCATTGTCACTGCCACGGCTGCCAGCACACATGTCTAAGATGACTGCCTTGGTATTACAGATGACTTGGTGGTTGATAGAGTGCTAGCCCTTCCTGTTAATATAGAGCCTACTCTATTCTCCAGGTGGTGCCTTCTTTTCCACATGAGTGCAATCTATGGCATCTAGTACTGCAGGATAGTGCACTAACTCATAGAGCTGTTGCATATTTCCAACCCTCTCCTTCTAACTATGGGGAAAATATATGTCCTCACTGGCATGTTAGAGCATAGCATCCAGGAATTGCTGGAGGATCCAGGACGCTGATGCCTGTGACACCCCTAGCAGGTCCCCCTGTTGGTCTCTGAAAGGTATCTGTAACTAATATTCTAAGGGCTACACATAACTTAGTTTCTACTGGGATGTGTTCTCCTCTGTTGGCTCTGGCTCTGAGTTGAGGGTGGCAGAGGTTGCAGAGTTCCTGTAGTGTGTCCCTGTCCACTCTTGCACTCTACTATTTCCACATTATGTAGGTTGTGATAAGTTAAATGTGGCTTGCAAACTCTTCTCCTTCTCATCCTAGGCCTATTGGCAGCAACAGCAGGATTAGATTCAGCCTCTAGCACATACAAATGGATTAAAGCAGCAGCACCTGCTAACATTTTGTCTGTGTAGACTTTCCATGTCTGTACTCCAAAAGTTTTGACATCTGCAGGAAAAAACAGCATGGAGTCTACATGGATGCTTTATAGCTTGTTAAATAGCTCCACTGTGTTGGATTGGTTGATTAGCCTGCCATTCAACCACTTATGCTGTAATTTGCAGATACTAAACACAGACAAAGACAAATGTAGTCCATTGATAATCTACACTAGTATAAAAAAGCAAATTATAAAAATGTACACTATTATAAAAAAGCTAGCCAAACTGATGGTGAGGAGAGTTGTATATGTTTGGAAGCTTCAAAAACACCCTTTTTCAGGATATATCTTTACAGAGGAGTACTGAACTTCAGCAGGTATGCTCCCATTTTGTCACCTACATGCTGCATATGTTGGAATGTATTTAAAAATAGTGTGAAGAAAAGGCTTTTACACTTTTATGTGCATGCATTAGTTAGACGTGTACTGATGGCATGGTACTGTTTGTCAAGCCATTTCAAAGTTCCACATGATTGATGATATATATAACTGGAATACTGTGTGATAAATATGTACAAATGTGTCAGGGATAGGTCCTTTGATAGCACCTTTAGCATTTCATAGAAGTTTTGTTAGTAAAATGGGTCATTTGCCTGCTCTTTTGGGGTGGAGGCAAGGATGAGTTACTGTTATGGCACAAACGAGACTGTACTGTTCTTTTGGAGGGGGGCAAATGTGACTCACTGTTATGGCACAAATAAGGATACATTTCTCCTGTTACTCTCCTTATTTTGCATCCCACCTGTTGTTAGCACTTCACATCTCTATGCTATTTTATGTTTCTATAGTGGGTAATACTGACTTGCTACTTTTTCTCTTTTAACTGGAAACAGTTATTTTGTAGTTATGTGATACTTATGTGTATTATACTTCCAATTGTCTTTTAGAACACCTGCAAATATGCCACTCAGGTGTGTCAGTCCACAAAGACCCCTCTTCACTGATACTGAAAACTGAGTCATACTCAATGGGTTTTGGAAACATGGTGTGTTTCTCCTAGAAAGGGAAGGGGAGATATGGCCCATAGGAAGTGAATAAGGCAGCAGATTGTTCATAATGTCATGGCAGAATATATGAGCAGGTACGCCACAGGGTCACTGACATAATAATTTCTGTAAGGAAACTAGAAGCTGCAGTGGACTATGACCAAATGGTTATCAGTGGAGGACCTGCTAAGGAACCACTATTAACCTCCAATGACCAGTTCCTTGTTAATCTGAGAGATTCAGTTGATTGTTACAGTTACAAGCTGTGTGGCTGTCAGAAACTGCAATGAGTATCATTACTTTCTAACTTCTCTCTTTAATGATGTTCCAGGACAAATGTATAGTGCACATCATAAGACATGCCATCATATTTAGATTGTTGGATTGTATGATAGCACTGTAGTCAAACGTCATCAGAACAGTAAAACAGTATAATGCTCTATCGTGTATGTGCCTCAGCTGGACATACCACAGGGATTTCTCAGGAAGATAACACAGGGCCTACAAACCATGCCATGATGTATGTGGATAGATTAAAAGCTATGTCTCTGTCATCCATCTTATATAGGATGATATGACATCTTCTGGCCTCCGGGCCAGTGTGTGACCATGGCCTGGTGGGATGACTGCATATCCAAACGTCTGACATAGCTGACGACATCAGCAGTATCTGTTGAGAACATGGTAATAACAGTATCCCACATGCTGTGGTAAAAGGCTCTCTGTCATGTCAATCAAGCACACATACAGACACACACACACACACTCAGTTAACTGCAGGGAGAATAGAACCTGTACCTGTCTAAGTACACAGACTACAGACCACAGTACATAACTCAAGTGCCATGGCACACGTCTGACTTTTACAAAACTGCAGCTGAACTTATAGTACATGATATCAGCAGCCTATGTGTGAGACAAGATTTTGACAGGCCTGCACAGGTTCATAGCTTCATAGGTTCATATGAGGCTACTACCATAATGGCCCTTGATTAATAGTTTCAGAGGAAGCAACTAAGCTAATGGAATGAGTGCTTTGTTAAGCCTACCCAAGTTATGCCATTGTTCCCTTATAGACCAAGATATGTAGTCCATATATGCAAATCCATGATCAGCAGTGGTTGACCCTGTCTAAGAGTGACATAGTTGAAACCCCAGGGGTAAATCTACAATTACCCATCCAATTGTCACAGTTATACTTAAATAGGGTCATTGAGGAGCTCAGCTTCAAGTGAAATGGAAGTTTGTTCCGTAGACATGGCAGTCTCTGGGAGACATATCTGTCCTTCTAGCATGTGCTGTTGATGTCTCAGGCTAGGTTAAGGTCCCTAGAGTGAGTGGGTCTTTTCCCATGTAATTTGTGGTGCTGCAGCATTTCTATTAAGTCAGGGCTCGAGACTGCTCTGTAGGCCAGCCACAAGTGCTTCTCAGCAGTCTAGACAATACAGAGTACAGTGACAGGGCCTTCAGTCTGTCCCTTTTGGTAATGTGTTGGAAGTTCCTGGATTTTCTTAGTGAGAAACCTCTGAGGTCTCTCCAGGTGTTGCATGTGTCTGATGAGGTACATGCAGAAGAGAGCATTGTACTATATTATTGGTCTGATGAGGGATGGGTACAGTTGAGTTTTAACATCCTTAGTCTTGGATGCTATGCTGTCACTTATGAGGTGTGCAATGTAAAGGGGTTTCATTACCACTGTGGACACATGATGATCAAAGGTGAGGCTGGCATCACCCTGCATTCCCAAATCTCTCACCATTGGGTTAAAACATGTGGGGAGTATTATTAATTGTGTAATTTACAGGGATTTCTCTTTTGCCAAAAGGGATAACCATGCATTATTTTGGGTTAATTTTTAGTCTGTGTGGCTTTGGCAACAATCATTTATGTATCTAAACACATTTTATGGTATGCTGACATCATTTGAGAATTCAATGATTGTGCCCAGTTTGCAGTCATCAATGAACTTGTTGAGCCACAGGCCAACTTTTTTCACCTGATTTTCTGAGAAATACATTCCAAACAGTAGTGGGCCCAACACGGACACTCATGGGACACCACTGGTAACAGGTATGCTGGTACGTGTGGAATCCCCAGCTATGACTGTATGAGTTCTGCTGGTCAGTCAGTTGGCTACCCAGCTAATGTTGTATAGAATAATCCCAAGGTGGGTGAGTCCACAATGATGCCTCAGTGAAGCCTTCTGTCAAAGCCCTTGGCCAAGTTGAGATAGGCAGTATGTACTGAATTGCCTTCATTCAGGGCTTTGGTAACGCTATCAAAGAATTTCCCCTAGGTGTAACATTCATGATATGCCCTTGAAGAAGCCAAACTGGATGGGATAAAGAACTTGAAGGTCACTAATGTCCTTGTTGATAAGGTCCAAGATGATTCTCTCCTTTGGCCTTACAGACAAGGGTGATGAGGCTTATGGGTGTATAGCTCCCAGTGTCAGTTGAGGGACCCCCTCTGTGCAAGGGTATTACAGTTGCTGTTTTCCCCTCTGCTGGGACAAAGCCAGTACTTAGCTTGGTTCTGATAACTCTTGCTTTAGACTATTCACTAAATAGCCATGGAATGTTATCCATTCACATAAAGGCTGTGTTTTTGGCATTGATGAGTGTGGTTTTGATCTGTTATTTGGAGATAATTGGTAGAGAACTATTGACAGGTATGCTGTGGGATATGATCAGTTGAGACAGGTCTGTGAAATTGTTGCCAAACCTGTTTGCTACCAGTTTGGCTATGTCCTCAGGTTCAGTATGAATGGCACTGTCCACTATGCCATGTGATTATCCTTAGCTATGGATGCTAATTTAGTTTTGTAATTAGCTTTAAAGAACTTTACAAGATGTCTAATTTGCTTGTTCAAGATACAGAGGGTGTTCTTCTGCTGATGTTGTTCCTTCTTATTCCTGGATATCATTTTTTTTTCTTTTGTAGTGTAATCTTGTCATGCTAGATGTCCACCAGCATGGCTTGTTTTTCATGGGGAAATGTTGATCCATTCTGGTACAGCTAAGTCTATACACTTGTAAAGGTGTTTATACAGGGCATTTGTGTACACCTCCATATAGGTGTCTTTACTGTCAGTGGCAGCAGCAGGTTTGAAACTATATATGCCACAACTTAGGAGGCTGTAGTTTGCTTTGAAGAGATTTTTCTACCTTTTGAATCCTGGGGGGGGGGGGGGGGGTAGGTAAGACTGTTACATTGAAAGTGACTGATTTATGGTCAGACCTTACCTGGGAGTGTCTCACACATGGGGTGGTGCAGCGATCTCCCAAGTCATTGAGTACTAGGTCAAGGACATTCAAGCCCATAATGAGGTTGCAGACTAACTGTTCCAGAGCATTTGTGTTTACAAAGTGCAGGAACCTAAGGGTGAGCATGTTTGATATCATATATGTATCCCAATCAATGGAAAGATAGTTAAAGTTAGCCATGTCTAGGGTATTTGGCTGTATTATGAGGGACTCAAGTAGGTCCAGGAAGGCAATGTGTGGTTTTCATGGTGCATGTTGATGGACCTGCAGCTAACAGTGATGTGGAGGTTTTTTTTCTTCCTACAATTAGTTTGACTTGGAGTAACTCTAGCGAGTTGTACTGCTTAACCAGTCTTGAGGTGTACTTGCCTTTTATGAAGATGGAGGCACCTCCTTCTTTGGTTCTTTCTTGTTCATTTTGTGGCCTGAACATGTGGAAGGCATTATAGCCTTTCATGGCTGACGTACTGTCTGCAGCCAGAAACGATGTGTCTGTGACTGCACAAATATCGACATTTTCCCATGTAAAAAGTACCTTCATTGAGTGTAGTTTCTGATTTAGACACCTGGCATTAAGCAGCATAACCCTGAGTTTGTCTTTTGAGGATATTTTTACATCAGGAACTTTGTTCTTAAGACATTGCCTAAAAAGTCACTATGGGGGAGGCTAGTACCTTGGCAAGTGATCAAAAGGCAAGATGTGACAGATGAAGACCATTACTGGCAAAGCAGCATGATCTGTTGACCGTATCATCCCAGTCTGACAACTACTGGATCCCCTGGAGTGACACCAGTAGCTAAGAAAATTGTTGAAGTCAATAATTGTTTTGTTTTTATTGAGGCATCATCCTGTTGGAAGGTAGAATGCTGCTTAGGGCTAGGGACAAACCTGTCTGGGGCACATAATCTGAGAGGTCAGTCATATCTCTTTTCAAATAGTCCATTGAGGTCAGTCTCAAGACATTTACTCCAACATGGAGTACAACAGAGGTGTAGTTGTGGTTGCTGTTGAGAGACTTGAGTGCATGCATGACTTTGCGGATCCTGGAATCTGAAAGGCAGCTGACCGCAATTTGTTACTTGTATAACCTGGTGAGGGTGACATCTGTGTTTATCACTATGAATTTGTCTATGACCAAGACATTGGTTTTGAGGTGTTTTGAATTAAGGGCTTGATGGGTGAGACACTGATATGGTTGTTTTTATGTGTAGTGGGTTATGTTGGGACTGTCATATGCGGAGAAGGTTTGCATTTGTGAGGTCAATGCTCTTTCAGTAAACTTCTAATGAGTGCCTCTGTGTATATGGGTTTATGTGTTGTGCATCTGATTTGTTGAGGAGTTGAAGTGTGTGTGCTGACATCCTGCTTGATATCTGAATTGCTGTTACTTGAGAGAGAGAGCAAGCGAGAGAGAGAGAGAGCATTTATTCTTTATTAATTGTATACTCGCACCTCTCGTATATCGTATTGATACGTTTTAGGAATACATGGTTATCACTATACATGCTACAATATAAACCTAATTGTTTAAAAACACAAGTACCCCTGTTACGTATATTTAGATGGCCATTGTTAGTAGAGTGTTTTTGTGAGCAGCAACAACTGGGCCTCTCTCTGAGGGACATAGGTGCCACCCCAGAGGATGTAATAGGCTCTGACTGCATGTGAAGCAGTGCTTCTCAATGACCCTGTTCAATGGCAACCTTGACTACTGGTTGGGTGATTGTACAGTCACCTCTGAGCTGGAATCTATATCCCTCATGGTTAGGGCCAGCTGGTACTGCTCACAAACACGCTCTGCTATAAACAGTCACCCAACTGTGCTCAATAATGGTACTTGTGTTTTTACACAGCTAGGCTTCTACACACCCTAGTGCTATTAGGCTAGTAGCCTTATATGAACCTATGAAGCTATGTGCCTATGCAGGCCTCACAGCCTGCTGATGTCATCTACTATAAGTTCATCTGCACTCCTGTATAAATCATACTTGAGCTGTTGTGCTTATTTTAAGTACTGTGTTATGTATTTAGATAGGTAGGAGTTCTGTTCTCACCGCAGTTCAGTGTGTGTGTGTGTGTGTGTGTGTGTGTGTGTGTGTGTGTGTGTGTGTGTGTGTGTGTGTGTGTGTATGTGTGTGTGTGTGAGTGTGCCATTGCTGGATATTAAAGAGAGTGTTTTACACCAGCATGTGGGACACTGTCCTCTTGTCCTCAACAGATACTGTTGATGTCCTCAGCTATATTACATTTTTGCATATGCAGTGCTTCCTCCAGGGGAGGGTCAGAGACTGGCCTGTGGGCCAGGCAAAGGTCACTCATCCTATACAATAAAGTTTACAGTAACCTGACTGTTTCCTTTATAAATACATCAAAGCATGATGTTAGGCCTTGTGTTATCTTGCTGAGAAAGCCCTGAGGTCTCTCCAGCTGTCACATGTGTCTGGTGAGGTACATGTAAAAAAGAGCATTATCCTCTATTAGTGTTGTAATGAGGTTTGACTACAGTGCTGTCATACAATCCTAAGATGTCAATATGATGGCGTGACTTATGATATGCACAACATAGGCTTTCAATAGCAACGTGGATACTTGGTGGTCAAAGTTCAGATTGATATCTAAATGTGCCCCCAGTGGTTACATCGCTGGGTTTGTGCATAGCAGGACTGTTGTCAATGCTGTGATTAATATGAAACTCTACTTTTCAGATTGACAACATTACAAATGCACATTTCTGCATTTGTTTGTAGATCATGTACCTTTGTCACCATTCAGCTGTGTGTGAGTTAGCTCCTCCTGTACTATGTTATCATCATTTGTGAACTCAATAATTCACACAATATGCAAGAATCAGCAAATTTGCTAAGCCAAAAGGCATATACTTTAGCCTGAACTGCTGAGAAATTCAATTCATACAGTGAAGGGCCAAGCACAGATCTCTGTTGTTTGCCAGTGGTGACAGCTCTACTGGTACAGTTTGACTCACCAACTGTCACATGATGTGTTGTATCAGTTAGACAACTGTTTACCAACACCTGATGTAAAGTGTAATTCCCAGCATGTGGGTTTAATCAATGATACCAGCATGTGTGATTGTGCCAAAACCCTAGGTCAAATCAGAACAGGCAGTATGCACTGTCTTGCCTTCCTCCAGGCCTTTCACATAGAATCAATGTTCTGTTACAACATTACAAATCTCCTATGGCATGACCCAGCATATATGATATGGTGTAGTATACAGTTCAACACACCCTCTACATGGCCTATGTTCCCATACAACAATGTACATCAACATGCACCCACCTGAATTGGGGGGAACAGCACTTGATGCATGCATGTAGAGAGATATCCTGACTCTCTTCAAATGTGAGGTAGACCAACATGTCATCATGGACCTCTTCTATATGTATACTAGTAATATTCCAGTTGTATGCAACAGACATGTGTGAGTAATTACTGCTACATCAGGTCCTTTACATCTGATAGGTTTCCTCAAAGAGGTCATCGAGGGCATGCACAATGCCAACAGTATCATGTTATGGAACTTGAACAGGTGAAGGCATTTGAGAAAAAGTACCATGTGGTATTCAATCAATACTGTCACATGTGGCCATAGACAGCTATATCACCAAATGGCTAGACCAGTGTATGACATATGTGGAATATCACTGTGTTGACATGTGTGATGTGACATATATCTCAGGTCCAGTGATCAGGTCAGTACATCAGGAGTGTGTGCTAGACCCTTGTCTGTGCCTTAGTTAAATGATGGACATCACAGATGATATACACATGCTGTGTCCAAACAGCTGCCTGAAGGACTACAGCTTGTGGGCAATCATTGACTCCTACTGTGATATTAGTATAATACACACATTATCAACACATACCACACACTGCTGCCACAGCCGTGGCACCACCTGCATTAATGAAACACATGAAGGGATGTGTTGCATCAGGAAACAGACACACCACCCAAGTATAATGTGGACATCACACCCTATAATCAGACCAATAGGTATGTGACCTGTGTCCTGGGGTAGAGGGTAAATGGTACATCCACCATGTGGTCACAGTGCTGACTACTCCCTTGACTGTAACACAAGTACTGGGTATGTGAAGGACATGCACATCAGAGGGCATACTAATGTCATGGTTCCCAGTCATCACACCAGTCACTGAATACAATGCACCCTTCTCCATATGCATCCTTACACATGTTCCAGTCTTCTGCAACTGAAGTGTACCACATTTGTCACTGTGTGCTGTCACACAGTTTATTGTCCATACCTAGGCATTCTTTCTGAGGTATAAAATTGACTGTCTGATGTTGCTGAACACCAATCAAGTTGTTACACTAGATGCATGTGTGCTACCTGTTCAGCTTATGCACACACTGCATACATAGGTGTTTGACATCATTAATGGCATGTGTTTTATTTGTGACAGTGTGAATTGTGCCATAGATATCAGCCATGTACACAAGGCAACTAGACAGTAGTGCCCATGCTGTCACATACAGGTATAGCAGTGTCCCTCCTAACACCTCTTGCAAATATTACAGTACTAGGACAGTGTGCTTGGTTACCATAATAGCGTGTGGAAGTGTCATACTAGTTGTCGTGTGTGTGTGCAGGCTTATCTGTTATCACTTTACATCATATATGTTATATCAGAGGCATGGGATTAGTGGTGGTATTATTCAGATATTGTCCATGATTGTGGTTCATTCTTGTAATGTTTGGCATGATCCTTTACCTGTGGCCACCATGCTGGAGACATCTGCTGGGACTATACTCATATTCAGGTATATCAGTTTGCACAGCTTCCCAATATGGACCCTACCTCAATTGTGTCAGAACTCTGATAGATGTCTTCTACATTATTCGTGTAAGGATGCTTATCTCACACACACACAAACACATACACACACACACACACACACACACACACACACACACACACACACACACACACACACACACACACACACACACACACACACACACACACATTCATCCTCCCCATTGTTATGTCACCTTATGTGACAGTAATAGACAACACATTTTCACTGTACGGTCCGTACTTTACCATATATATATATATGTGCTTGGTGTTGTTGCTACAGCCATCTTCCATTGACATCCTCTCCTCTGATGTACATGTGAGAGTTTCACCTGTACTCTTTCCCTATGTTCATTCCTTCAGTTCACCTCTGCATCTCCATTCAATACACACACTTCCCCTGAGTGATCATTTTACATAGCAGTCACATGTCCTGTTACAGATCATTAACACAGCTTCAGTAGAGAATGCCAGGAATGGGATATCAGAATATTCTGCACTGTAGGTACACTGGCCTGTACTGTGTTTGGACCATATTCTTTACATTCATACCTGTCAACTGTCTAGATATTCCCAGGATGTCCAGATATATTCCTTATCAAATATGTGTCTTTCTGCCATATCACTGGGATGATCTCTGGACTGATGTGACTCAATATTACAGACATTTGGGTGCATACCTCTCAACTATCTGTGCAGAATGTCCAGTCTTTGTCTCATATTTGTGATTTTTTCCTCATAATATGTTGTTTTCCTGGCAAATCATTGGCATGTTTTTGCAGAGTGCAGTCAGTAACTGATGACTAACATTTGAGTTTCAAACTTCATGCTCTTCAGAAATTTCATGCTAATGTACAACCTATATATTCTATCAACTTCATAAGTTTGGACGTGGAACATTAACAATCTGTCCATATTTCTGGCCCCTTGTCTCCCCCAATTTATGGCTTTGTCCACATTCTCGCTCAAAGAGCTACAGAGTGTTACATTCAATCTATTCCCATGTGACATCTATTTCAAATATTTCCCTGTTTCTGGTTATTTGTCCTCTCATTAAGTTGACCTCTGTGAAGATATGTTGCACTAACAGAATGACAACTATTTTTACAGTCATACCTTTGAACTGTACAGATTTTTTCATAATGTCCAGATTTTGCCCCATATTTTTGGTCTATTTCTCATACAGTTATGGTTTTCTGGGAAATTACTGGTAAATTATGGATAGTCGAAGTCAGAAAATAGTGATGGACACGAGTCTCAGACTTCATGCCATACTTCTCAACTGTCCAGATGTTCACAGAATGTCTAGATTTTTGATTCATATTTTTGATCTGTTCCTTATAACAACTGTGGTTTTCTGGCAAGTCACTGGTATAATCCGAGGACTGAAGTCACTAAATAATGACATACATTTGTTTTTTAGACTACAGATCCTTCAGAAAATGTATGTTAAAACAAATCCTGTTACTCTAGCAACTTTCTCAGTTTATAAGAGCAATATTAAAACTATGTCCCTATTTTTGTTCCTTTGTTCCCCCCAATTGTGTTAGGGTTTGTCCAGATTTCTTGCTTTAAGATGTTGAGATGTATACTGCATACCCTTCACAAAATTCATGTGAATGCAAAATGTGTCATTCTATCAGCTTTCCAAGTTTGTAAGAGCAATATTTAATAAGTGTGTCCCTAGATTTCATCATTTGTCCCCACATTATTTATAACTTTTGTCTACGTCTTGCTCTAAGAGTTTGAGAAGTTTGTGTACAGCCCTGGTGATCATCGTGGCATTCCATGCAAATCTACAGACCACATGTGTTCTCCTTTACATGGAAGTGATATCTGTGTTCACTTACAAGGTTTCGGGGCAAGCAATACTGTTGCGAGCTGCAAAAACTAGCATAGGAGTGCTGCGCTTCATTAATATGCATTTTGCGCTGCCATGTACTGAGCACTGTCGTGTTAACATGTAAACTCTATTTAGGCTCTCCACAAAGCCTACACAGAGTATACTGAATCTGCAAGGTAGTTTTACTACTTTTTACTACAAAAGTAAAAAAGTAAAAAAGTAACACCCCTATTAAAGACACCAAAAGTCACATGACAGTCAAAAACATTTTTCCTATCTGAACTATATCTATATATGTGTGTGTGTGTGTGTGTGTGTGTGTGTGTGTGTGTGTGTGTGTGTGTGTGTGTGTGTGTGTGTGTGTGTGTGTGTGTGTGTGTGTGTGTGTGTGTGTGTGTGTGTGTGTGTGTGTGTGTGTGTGTGTGTGTGTGTGTGTGTGTCTGTATATATATATATATATATATATATATATATATATATATATATATATATATATACCTCTGAGCAGTCTGTATGAGACTGAGTAGTGGGACAGGGCTTTTAGCCTATCTGTATAGGATATGTGTTTGAGACCCTGGATTTTCCTGGTCAGGAACCTCTGTGGTCTCTCAAACTTCTGCACATGCTTAGCAAGGTATATGCTGAAAGTGGAATTGTACTCAATAATGGGACTGACAAGGGAGGAGTACAGGGATGTTATGACCTCCTTGTTCCTGGATGACATACCCTTACTTATGAGGTGGGCAATATAGAAATCCTTCCATACAATGGAGGCAATGTGGTAGTCAAAAGTCAGGTTGCTATCAACCTGGGTGCCCAAGTCCCTCACGACCAATTGCATGCTTAGTACATTGTTATTAATGTGATAATTAGAGAGGACGCCATTATTCCCAAAGGGGATAATGAAGCATTTCTTGGCATTCAGTTTGAGGCCATGCTTCTGGCACCAGTCATTAGTTTGGTTAAGGCCCTCTTGGAGGATGTTCAAATCACTAGGAGAATTTATGACAGTGCCCAGCTTGCAGTCATCTGCAAACCTGGTCAGCCACAGACCACTGGTTTTGGCTTGCACCTCAAAAAAGTATATCCCAAACAGTAGAGGCCCCAAAACCAATCCTTGGGGAACGCTGCTTGTTACAGGTCTACTACTACAGATAGCTTCCCCTGTTTTGACTGAGTAGGTTCTATCAGTGAGCCAGTTAGCTACCCATCTGGTAACATACGGGTTGAGTCTTAGCTGGGAGAGTTTATCTATTATGCTGAGTGGGGAGTAGTGTGAAAGGCTTTGGCTAGGTCATGGTAGGCAGTGTGCACTGTCTTTTCCTCATCCATGTACCGTGTGTGTGTATGTGTGTGTGTGTGTGTGTGTGTGTGTGTGTGTGTGTGTGTGTGTGTGTGTGTGTGTGTGTGTGTGTGTGTGTGTGTGTGTGTGTGTGTGTGTAGGGGGTAGTAGGTCTAGGATGACACAAATGTTAAAGAGTGCATGTGAGTAAGTAAGAGGAACAGGCAGACATTTGGATAAAGCATCGAATGGCCACTGAGACAGAATGAGGTTGAAACCACATGACTGACTCATTTAACTGTTATGTCTGTGTGTCTGTATGGACACTACAGGTGAAATTGTTGTGTGAGTGTCTGCAAGAACACAGAAAAGCACTGTGCTAGCACTACATCCTGGTATGTCAGACAGGTGTGAGTTGTGCATGGTAGAGGTGACAGTTCCTCGTCATCTTTCCTGACCCAGAGAAATGGCTCTGCCAGGTGTCACACTGGCAAAGCCACACCCATGGTCAGATGCACTGCTGCTACCCGAACATGACTGTCTGATGGATGTGCTCTCCTCATTAGAATGCCCAGGACCATGACCCCATGGCCTGCAATGTTTGGGTGTGGACACCTCAACCACTGATGGCACAGTGGAAGTAGTGCCACTATGGGAGCATGATCGGGCACAGCCACATCGGTTAACATTAGATGACGTGGCTGACCTATGCCCATGTGGATGCCATTCCCCTCCCAACAGACATTCCATCACAGATGCCACCCATTCCAATGTGTCATTAATCCAATCCATTAAATTTGCAATATGGTGGAGGCAGTCATGCATGTCAGCCTATGCCACATCTACAACCCTGACATTTCCTCAGAAGCCCTATTAGAATGTGCCCGCACCTCCATGACAGCCCTAAACATACATTGAGTGTTACAGAAAGACATACCTGGATCAGGTGGAGGATGGACAGCAGACCTCCTCTAAGCAACCCAAACAATCCTCCTCCTTTGCACCTCACCCACACTTTAACTATGGCCACAGTCAACAGGCACTAAAGCCACAGTAACCACACTGCCTTGATCAAGTGTTTTACCTTCCACCTGTACAATATCTGCAGGCTCACTGGAATGGGTTTGCATAGGCCTACTGGTTGTGTCTGATGAAATTACAGGGGATAGCTGAATGTCAACCTCAGTGTCATTTTCAATGTCTGCACCATCTGACAGTGCTTGTGTTTGATCACCATCTTTATTAGAGTCCGACGATAATCTGACATCAGGCAGTAAGAGTCCTACACTTCCACTGTCAGGATCACCTGTAATAATAAGCAACAAGTACTGAAAAGAAATTAATAGCTACACTACAGCAGTTTAATATATGCTAACAAACTAATACTAGTGCCACTATCACAGATGGTACAGCAATTCACATACACACACAGTCCTGACACCCACCTCACACATATGTGTAAATGAATATTTCTGTGAAATGCTCATCAGTACTGAAATAAAAAAAAATGTTTGGCTTATCATGTGCAGATGACACCACACTCGCTAGGGTGGAAGTTCCTGGAAAAAGTTAAGCAAAATGTAAGGACATCATCATCACAATAACAATAACAAAGGGGTAAAATGTTGGCCTTTATATGTCCATTAAAAATACATTTAACTGAAAGTTGTATGACAAGTCCACCGCAAGACCATGTGTGAAAACCAGAATGTGCTGTTAACTATATCAATCTATATCTAGTCCCCCTTAAAAAAAACAAATATTAAACCAACTTAAGTACTGATTTCAATATTTTACTATACAAGAAATGTTTAAAAATTGACATAGGTAAGCCAACCTTGAAGCTCCTCCTGGGATATACTTGCCCTCCCTGAAACAGCAGCACCCACATCAATCACGTGCTGTTGTGCACTTTCCACTGAGCTCTCTGGATCCCTGGCAGTGGACAGGAACTCTTCATTTGGTGTCATTAGTGGCTCTGTGGCAGCTCTCCCTCCAGTATCCAGCTGTCCATGTGCCAGAAATCATATCGGTGGCCCTATGATGCATCTGATCATATATTCTGCTGTGTCTCCCAGCGTTCTCATTGTTCACTATCTGGTTCCAAATTTGCATTCTTCCAGACATATCCCCATGTCCTCTCTCAAGCAAAAAGGCACCATGTTGCCAAAATGCTTGGATGATGATGATATTTTCGATGTCACTGAAGGGGGGGTGCAGGGATTGGGACACTTGGGTGTTATAGTCCTAGGTGACATAAAACATGAAAGAAAGATAATACACATACATATCAAATAAATAAAAGTCCTTCTTAGATATAACATATATTATTAGATTTTCAATATTACCTAATGGAGAAACAAAAAAACTTTCAAGTTATTCAAATATAAAAATGGTTATGTAGTTGTAACATATCACTGTCATACCCAAAGATTTTATCCAATATAAGGAGTAACACTAGAAAAGTAAACCTCAGTAAAAATATTTTGGTTCTGGCAACACAAAGATGGAACTTGGCTCTCCAACACAACAGGCAAATGGTATTTCTGTACAGAAAGAATAAAACATCAGTGAAATTTTAGAAGTGCTATCAAAGAAACTGTCCCAAACATGTGAACACATTTACCATATAACATTCACTTTTATGCAATTGCCAGTCACCTCTGCCTGTGGCCATCACTCCCTTAGAGGTGTCTATGGGCCATCCTAGAAGGCTAACACCGTGTATCATTGACAATACAGGACATTTATATTTTACAGAAATAACAATTGAAGGGTATAAAGAGAAACAGTTGTTACATTAACACTTGCGATAAAAGTTAAATAAGGCCGTGCATCTGTGAAAGTAAAATGGCCTGGCAAAAATGCCTATGCCATCAGTAAACTTCTAAGAAGTGCATACAGATAAAAGTTACATTTGTTTATATATATATATATATATATATATATATATATATATATTTTTTTTTTTTTTCTAGTGATGTCAGGATATCCAGTATATAACTGAAAAGTAGTCTTCTGTGCAGATAAATACAAAATAATAGCAAACTTCTGTGTTATCCACATGTTATCCATTTGATCATGAAAGGGTTTACATCAAGATCTAAGGATGTAATGGTGCCCCTCTACTCTTCCCTCATCAGACCCATTATTGAGTACAATGCACCAATTGGAATGTACCGGGCTAGACATCTCCAGCAGCTGGAGAAACAACAGAGGTAGCTAACCAAGAGGATTACTGGCCTCAAACAGTTGCCCTATGCAGCACGATTGAAAAAGCTAATACTGCTCTCTGTTGCATACCACTTTCTCAGAGGCGATCTCTGTCTAACATACAGAGCCATGTCCAACCCAGAGCTGTTGAACATCCTCCATCTTAGCAAAACCAAATCTACTCAAGCTACACACTATAGGGATATAAACCTCAACACAACAATGAATAGAACATGCTGGAGAGATAGATTCCCTTCACAGAGACTTCCCTTACTATGGAACAGGGTCCCGATCTACATAAGACAGAGCCCCTCACTATCACTCTTCAAGAGGAACCTTGATGAGTGGATGGGTAACAGAAAATTCACACCGGGGATCACACCAACAGCACTACTAGATAGGGACCAAGGGTACTAGCTGCTAGTACAGGGGTCTAGGGAACTACTAAAGGGGCGGTGAATACCGCACAATGTGTCTGGGCTAATATATGCCTTCGGGCAGATAGCCAAGTACCAACCTATGAACTTATGAACCTATAAACAAATCTCATCCCTTTCAGGTTCCCTAGCTACACTGTTCCCTTTTCATAGTGTAGATTCAGGCCTGTGAGTGCGGAGAAGATGCAAATGAGGTGTGAACTCATTAGAATTGCTGAGTCTTAAATTCTTGATGTAAACATAGTGCAGGCACTCCCTCAGTGTTTGTTGCTAATTGATTGCAACCGTGAAAGATTTCTAGTAGAGAAAAGGGAAACAACAGAAATTCAGACTACCTTACCTCCAGTGGGTGTGTCAGCCAGAATACACTTGCAAAGTGTAGAAGTAATTGTATTAAGGTTTTAAATGGAAGTGAGCAGCACACATACTCAGTTTCTGTTCACTAATATCCCATGTCCCCTGCCTTTATTGAAAACTGTATATTATTGCTATTTAATATTCTCATAAATTTTAAGTGCAATGATATAAAATGCCTTACAGACTGCATGTCTCAGATTATTGTTCAGATGAGAGAAAAAGAACACCACAAAGAGATAAGATAGAGCAGCATTTCTGCAAAGAATAATCAGAAATGGTTGAGTGATCACTCATTGCACTACATCTGAAATTAATAAATGTACAAGCAAATCAGAACTGTACAAGTGCCATATGTCTTGTTAATACTGTGGATAATTTTGGACTTGCTTGTATGCTCAATGATTTTCATTCTCTGCAGAAAAGTTGTTTATGTGGCAAAGAGGGATAAGACCCCCTTATTTTGTTTTGAAAATCCAGACTTGCATAAAATCTTTTATGTGTACTGACATAGATTTTGTAGTGTTGTTTATTGTATAGATTTCTTAGCTTTTTTTAAATACCACTATTTGTGCAGTACCCTGCTTAGCGCGAACATGGGAAATGGATAAACACAATAAATGTCATGTAATGTACTTCTTTGATAACCAATACATCGACAAATACTGTGAATCACCTGTGTGTAGCACATTGATCCACATAGCATATAATATCTGCAGATCATGTTTCAAAATCCTCCTTTATCTTTTAAGGATGAAACCTGATACGCACTGCTCACAAGGCTAAAACAAGTTTATCTCATTTGTGCAATGCTTACCATCACACAAACCTGGACTAATGGCCCACACAAGAAGCAGACAGAATACCTGTACACATGATGCAGACATTCTCAATTTCAAGAAGGATACATTATTGCATCCTTTGCTTTCTATCATGCAACATCGCTAAGCGACATTGTGCAGTGGTTAGCAATATTCACCAAAACCTGCAGGTCTACAACACCTGAAGAGAGGAAGCAGACATTAGACAATTCCAGAATAGATACATTCTATCAAGTATGCTGGGCACCGAGCAAACATTGTGAGTGGTGCTGCTTGGTGGTTAACCCACAGAAGTTAATAATGAATAGGAAAATATGCAACTGTTGTTTAACTATTCCTGTGACAGCAAGTATAAGTGGAGGGCTAATACAAATGGTCCAGGGTTCTAATACATAGAATTCCAAACATTTTTACTATTGTTCCCTTTCACTTTTTGTTAAATATCACATAAAAAAATAAACATAATTATGAATAAGTATGTATAGCAGTGGAGCTCATATAAAAAATATGTGTGAAAGCGGGTATACTTACTGCCATGTTTCAGTAATTATAATTGTGCTATCTGGCCTTGGATGCCTTCAGACTTCAATAAGATTCATACAAACTTGAATGTAGAAACCAGGACCTTGTCAGGTCATACACATGCATGCTTAAACCTTAATCTGTCATCTGTATTTGTATATAATTCATGAGTGTGTCTGAAAAGCACTTCTTTTGTGGCAAAGATGGAAAATCCCCACTGTAGAAGAAAATGTTTTGCCTTTTTTGCATAGATTTGAATCCCACATTGTAAAAAAACTATTTTTTTTACTGTATAAAGCCAAAACAAAAATGTGTCAGGTCATTACATTTATGCCACAGTATATGTCTGCAGAGTTAAATCATCTAGCAGTTACAGCAGCAAACAACCCTCAAACTAATGCCAAGTTTCAGATTAACCTTTCAGTTTCCAAAACTCCTTTTCTCTCTGTTTGGTACTGTTGCTCCCCACTTAACTTAGTGTAAATGTGGTTGACATTGTTGTTTAGGTATGCTCACTACTATTAAATGTGATAACAGGCATTGACAGTAAATCATTGTCAGCCATTGCTGTTCTCCCTGGATGAACATGTCTGGTAGTAGAAGGGAAGGTGCTCAATTTAGGGCACAGAGGGGTGGTGTTTAGGAATCCAGAATATTCATTAGACTCTCGTAAAGAGGAACAGCCAAAGGCTTTTGCAGGGGGACTATACCAGCTCCCAGTACAAATCTGAGGCTTGGGATAGTCTGGCCAAGGCTTTCACCAGCTCAACTAGAATTCTACACACTGGATAACAGTGTAACAGTGTAGGCATCACTTTAATGACTGGAAAAGGCACAAGGGGATTACAGTCAATGAGTGGCTGGATGAGTCCAGAGCTGCTGACATCCCACTGTTGTGCAAGTATACAGATAAAGAAAAATTGATAGTAGATAAAAAGTTGCATGTAGGCAAAACTGGTATGCAAAATGCTCTTCTCTTGTTCTCTTCTCTTTATTCTACAGCCAGATTGAGGAAAGCAAGGGGTATGTATGCAGTACAACAGAAGTATTATTTAGCTTTTAAATTTATTTCTTTTCTATATAGCTGTAGCAAAGTAAGCATACATATACTAACTGTAAAAGCAAGCATGCATGCTTCAGTCTGTAGCGAAAGCCAGCTGTAGACATCAAGTCACATGTTGTGGGTGCAAATACCACAAGTAACAAATATAAAATAGTAAAATCCTTTAAAAATGTTACATACATTAATTTGTATACAAGTAGTATAAATGCCCTGCTGTTAACTTAATCTGTATAACTGGACCAAGCATATGTGCAATATATGTGCATATGTGCTAAGGAAACCACAGTAAAAAACTTTTCTAAAGCAAACTTCACCTTACTTAAGACAGAGGTGGTAAGTTTCACAGCCCCCATGCTAAAGGATAACACTGCCCAAGATGCAGAAACCTTTACAAATGCACTCTATGAGCACCTACAAGGATGCATGAACCGTGCCATCCCTAGCAAAACCAAGACTCACTCCTCTAAGGGAAGTAAACCAGTTTGGAGGACCCCTGCAATAAACAGGCTATACAATAGAAGGAGGAAACTAGTTCAGAAAAAAAGCAAATCCCAAGAAGGAAAGACATCCCTGATCAGTATCAGTAAGAAACTGAGGTCCCTCATGAAATCATCCAAGGCTAACTTTGAAAGAAAAATAGCCAAGGATTCAAAAGATAACCACAGAGCCTTCTTTAGCTATGTTAAGAATCTAAGTGGCAACTCACAGATATGCACTGAACTAGTGCAAAATAGCACAAAATATACTGAACCTACTGATATTGCCAACATCCTGGCAAATAGATTCAGTGCAAACTTCACCTCCTCTCACCTCCAAAAGGGCCCACAACAATTCCGGAAAAGTGTAGTGTCCCAAAAATCACAGACACACAGGTGAAAACAGCCCTTTCAAAAGCCAAAAATACAGCATCAATGGGACCAGATGGTGTCCCAGGCTGCATCTTGCACGAACTACAGAACAAACTAACCCTCCACCTAAACACACTGTTCAACCTCAGCTTCTCCACAGGCTACATGCCCATAGAATTGTGCATGGCAATGGTTATTCCTCTACACAAAGGAGGGGCCACAACTGACGCCGGTAACTTTCGCTCCATAAGCCTGACTAGCCTGGTCTGCAAGGCTATGGAGCGCATCATCATGGAACTCATTAACAAAGACATTGAGAACCTCCAAACACTTGACCCGACCCAGTTCGGCTTTGTTAAGGGCAGATCATGCCTACTAAACCTGGTTGACTTCTTCGAGATAGTCACCAAGGCCATAGACAAGGGAAAGGTGGTTCACACAACCTACCTTGACCTCACCAAGGCTTTCGACACCATTCCCCACTCAGGTATTACAGAAAAACTCACCAGCCTGAGCATAAACCCCTACGTCATGAGATGGGTTGCCAACTGGCTTACAGACAGAACTCACAAGGTAAGAATAGTGGGCTCCAGGTCCGACTCTAAACCAGTCACAAGTGGTGTCCCACAAGGCTTGGTCCTGGAACCACTACTGTTTGGCATATACTTCTCAGAAGTACAAGCAAACACAGGAGGACTATGGCTAACCAAGTTTGCCAATGACTGCAAACTGGGAGCCATAATTGACTCTCCAGCTGACACGGACATCCTCCAAAAGGGCCTTACTGAGACAGACACCTGGTGTCAAAGTCATGGCCTCAAGCTAAATGCCAAAAAATGTATAGTCATCCTGTTTGGGAAAAACAAAACACCCATGAATTACCACATAGGTGGCAGCCCCCTTAATACAGAAGAGGTACTAAGAGATCTGGGGACCCAGGTAGATAGTAATCTCTCCTTTGACAATTATATTGCCAAAGTAGTTAGGAAATCCTTCTATGTGGCCCATCTAATTACTAAAGAGTTCGCATCTAGAAATAAAGAGGTTATAGTGCCCCTCTACTCATCACTCATTAGACCCATCATAGAGTACAACGCCCTGTTTGGGATGTACCTCAAAGAGGATTACTGGTCTCAAACATATATGTCCTATGCAGCCTGACTGAAAAAACTGCGGCTGTACTCAGTGGCACATCGCTTACTCAGAGCTGATCTCTGCCTGACTTACAAAGCCATGTCCAACTCAGAATTGATGGACATGCTCCACCTAAAGAAATCCAAGTCATTGCGAGCTATGCACTCTAGTGAGGTAAACCTCACCACAGCAATAAATAGAGCATGCTGGAGGGATAGATTCCTGTCACAGAGACTCCCCATGCCTTGGAACAAAATTCCAAATTACATCAGGCAGAGCCCCTCACTAACACTCTTCAAGAGAAACCTTGACGAGTGGATGGGTAACAGAAAATACACCCCTGGGATCACTTCATTGGCTCTGCTTGACAGAGGATCAGTTAATTAATCAATCAATGGGGCGGTGAAAGCCAACACACTCTGGCTAGGCTTATAAATGCCCTTGGGCAGATAGCCTAGTACCTACCTATAAACCTATGAACCTAGATGCACTTTGCAAGGATTACTTTGAGCAGTCCTTACTTATAGTTTGTAGTTTTAAGAAGTATAGTTAAATGTAAAAGTTCAGATGAAAAACTTTATTATTGTGATAATGCATTGTATGTCACATATGATGATACAAATTTTACCCCTTTTTATTCTCTCACCCCCAACACTTATCCCTTTTCTATGTGTCATCAGAACGTTTTCATGTCATCCATCCCTGACAAATGACCAAATGCTTTACAGAACAAAGAGGTAGGCTCAGTCTGCCCCTGCTCTACCAGCTCCGGCACTGGCACTGAGCACATCTCTGACCCAGCGTGGCAGTACTGTCTATGCTGCCCCTGCACTACTTGCTCTCTGGTAGCACTTAGCTGACAGCTGGTGCTGTGGTCCCCTCCAGGAGTCCTGGCAGAAGTGGAGATTTTATCACCTGCCAGGAGAATCCAGGGTTCATAGGTTCATAGATAGTTACTAGGGTATTGGCCCTAGGGCCTGTATAAACTTAGGCAAAAAGGTACCCTGGCTTTCGCCACCCAAGAAAATTATTTTCCTGTACTCCTGTCGAACAGAGCCACAGAAGTGATCCCCATGGTGAATTTCCTATCTCCCATCTAATTATCAAGATTTTTCTTGAAGAGTGCTAATGAGGAGCTTTGTTTGATATAGATAGGTAGTTTTTTTCTAGAGTATGGGAAGTCTCTGTGACAGGAATCTATCCATCCAGCATGTTCTGTTTATTGTGGTGACAAGGTTTAGGTCCCGAGAGCAAGTTGCTAGGAGGGATTGGGATTTCTTTAAGTGGAGCATGTACAACAGCTCTGGGTTTGACATAGCTTTGTATGTTAGGCAGAGATCACCTCTGAGTAGGTGATATGGGAAGGAGTAAAGCTGGAGTTTTTTGAGACGGTCTGCATAGGGCTTCTGTTTGAGGCTGGTAATCCTCTTTGTGAGGTATTTCTGCAGCCTTTCCAGTTGTTGTAGATGTCTTGTGAGGTACATAACAAAAGGGGTGCTGCATTCTATAATGGGTCTAATGAGTGACGAATAGAGGGGAACAATGACCTCTTTTTTCCTGGATGAGAAACCTTTTGTGATGAGGTGTGCCACATAGAAGGATTTTCTGACTACTGTGGCAATGTGATTATCAAAGGAGAGACTACTGTTCACCTGTGTCCCAAGGTCTCTAATCACAATTTCAGTGTTAAGTAGACTACCGCCTATGTGGTATTTCATGGGTACAGAGTTTTTGCCAAAAGGGATGACAATGCACTTTTTGGCATTGAGCTTGAAGCCATGGCTTTGACACCAGACATCTGTCTCAGTGAGGATCTTTTGTAGGATGTCCACATTGTTAGGAGCTTTGATTATGGCTTCTAGTTTGCAGTCATCTGCAAACTTCATTAGCCAAAGACCTTCTGTGTTAGCCTGTACTTCAGAGAAGTAGATACCAAACAGGAGAGGACCCAGGACTGAATCCTGTGGTACTCCACTTGTCACTGGTCTGAAGTCAGATTTGGAGTCTGCTATTTTCACAGTGTGTGTTCTGTCAGTTAGTCAGTTGGCAACCCTTCTTGTGACATAGGGATTTATACCTAGTTTAGTGAGTTTATCTATAATTCCAGAGTGAGGGATGGTGTCCAATGCCTTGGCGAGATCTAGATAGGTTGTGTGAACCACCTTACACTCATCTACAGCTTTGGTGACCACTTCAAAGAAGTCTATCAGGTTTAGGAGACATGATCTGCCTTTTACAAACCCAAACTGGGTGGGGTCCAGAGTTTGGAGATTACCAATGTCATTGTTTATAAGTTCCATGATGATACGATCCATAGCCTTGTAGACCAGTGTCATCAGGCTAATGGGGCAGTAGTTCACGGGGTCAGTGGTGGCTCCCCCTTTGTGGAGTGGAATAATCATTGCTGTGTGCCATTCAGTGGGCACAAAGCCTGAGGTGAGGCTATGATTTAACATGGTACTTAGGTGGGGTGCCAGTTTGTTCTGTAGTTCATGTAGAACACAGTCTGGGATGTTGTCAGGTCCCATGGATGCTGTGTTCTTGGCTTTGGAGAGTGTGGTTTTTACCTGTGCAGCCGTGATTACAGGAACTTTGCATTCTTCCAGTATAGAGATGGGCCCTTTAAGGGGTGAGAGGGGGGTAAAGTTAGCACTGAACCTATCTGCCAGGATGTTGGCAATATCAGTTGGTTCTGTATATTTAGTGCCATTGTGCTGTAACTCAGAGCAGATCTGAGTTTTACCATCGAGATTCTTGACATAGATATAGAATGCTTTGTGGTTGTCTTTAGAATCAGTGGTGATTTTGTTTTCATAACTAGCTTTGCAGGATTTTATGAGGGATCTCAGCTTCTTACTGATTTTGACCATGGAGTTCCTCCAATTATGGGATTTTACTATTTTTTGCAACAGTTTTTTTCTTTTGTTGTAGAGTTTGTTTATGGCAGGGGACTACCAGATTGGCTTCCTTTTTTTGGAGGATAGCATCTTGGTTCTGTTTGGGATTGCACGATCCATGCACTCATGTAAATGCTTATAAAGTGCATTTGTGTAGGATTCAGCAGTTGTACCTCTATTGCCAGTCTGTATAGGTGTTGTGAAGTTTGCCACTTCTGTCTTAAGAAGCATAAAGTTGGCTTTGGAGAAATGTTTTACAGTGGTTTCCCTAATGGGGGTAGGATGTGGATGTGTAGGGTGATTAGCTTGTGGTTGGATCTGACCAATGAGTAATTGACCTCTGGTGTGGAACACCAGTTGCCCATGTTGGTAATGACCAGGTCTAGGATATTGCTGTCCCTGGTGGGGGTGTGGATAAGTTGATCCAAGGCGTTGGAATTTATGAATTCCAGAAAACATTGAGCAAAAGAGTTGGTACATGAGTAGTTTTCCCAGTTAATGTTGGGTTAGTTGAAATCGCCCATTATTAGGGTGTTAGGTCGTACCCTAATATTTTCCAGTGTATCAAGAAATGAGGAGAGGGAATCCTGCGGCATGGTGGGGGATCTGTAGCAGGCTACAATTTGGATTGCAGTCTTGACCAGAGTTAGTTGCACTTGGATAATCTCTGATGCATTATGCTGAGCAACTAGCCTGGAGGTGTGGATATCCTTAATGAATATGGACCCACCTCCACCTTTAGTGTTTCTGTCTAGGTTGGGTGGCCAAAAGGTGTGGTATGAATTATAGCCTGGTAATGCAGTAGTGCTCTCTGGAGCCTTGAACCAGGTCTCTGTCACTGCACAGATGTTGCTATTCTCCATTTTAAGGAATGCCTTGAGTGAGTGCATTTTGAGTTTTAGACTTCTAGCATTGTGTAGCATTACCCTCAGATTTTGCTTGCTTGTACCTGTTACAGTGGTGAATATGTCATTTGAACCTTCCCTAAAAAGGCACTATAGGGGTGGCAAGAGCCTTAGCCAGTATCCAGAATCCCAAGGGCGACAGCTGCAGGCCAACTCTGGCAAAGCATTGTGGTCTGTCGCATGTCATCCCAGGCAGACAGATACTGGATCCCCTTCAAATGACACCAGAAGCTTAGCCAATTGTTGAACTCAATCATTTTGTCCTTGTACTGTGGTATAATTCTGGGTGATAGCAGGATGACACTCAGGGTTAGGGTCACACCTGCCTGGGCTACAAAATCAGACATCTCCTCCATGTCTCTTTTCATGTAGTCCAGGGTGGTAAATCTCAGGTCATTCACACCAACCTGGACAATGACAGTCATATTTGTACTTGTTGTGGAGTGACCTGAGTGCGTGCATTATGTGGTGGATCCTGGCACCTAACAAACAGCTGACAGTATCTTTCTCCTTGTTTAGCCTGGTGAGTGGAACATCAGTGTGCCTGACTATAGAGTCACCTATGACTAGAGTGTTGGGTGCATTGTTATGCCTTATGGGCTGTGGTTTGGTGATACACTGAGTTTGTGGGCTATGTGTCATTTGGGTTGTGTTGGGGGTGGAGGTTGATTGCATTTTGTTATGTAGGGTCAAGCACAGCAAAAGTGATGCCTGAATGGAGAGTCTACTCTCTCTCTTATGGTCCATAGGAGAAGATGTCAAGCACTCCAACAGCCAGCAGAGTAAGAAAATGGTGATGATAGTCCTCTGGGTGAGGACTAGATTCTTACTGACCCTATGTTTGATGGGCATGGACATCTGTTGTCCCCTTCCTAACCCCAATCATAGTGGCCTCCAACCTTTTTTGTCCCTCAACATCCTTTTGTTTTGTCTTGTTAGTCGTGTTTGCTGCATCTGCTTCATCACCTACCATACTTACCTGACCCAGAAATACCTACATCCATTACGCAATATTACTCTCTTACTGAAATAAAAAAATATATATATTGTCCCATACATAGCTCTCTACTTTGCATACATGTCATTTTGACACACTTGATTTGGTCCAATTGGCTATACAACCTGATTGCATTGTTGTCACCCCCTTTTTTGATATGACAGTCCAAATTCATCTAATATTCTGTACCATATTTTCATGTTACACTGTTGAAGAAGTGGATAGCTATGGTTCTTTTCTACCTCACTCCTGCACGTTCCTATATTTTTCCCTTTGTTCTTCCCCCTGTTTGCCTTCCATTTCACCACTTTCCTATCTACCCAATTTAGCATGTTTAATCTGGTTAAAAAATATAATTACACAAAACACATAAAAAAAAAACAACAATGGAACCCTTCACTCTTTGTCATCTTTGTGTGGAGTTTGGCATACTGCACCAATGTTAATTGACAGGAATGGGTCTTCAGTGTTGCAGTTACTTCCATGCAATGCCTCTTAAGCAGGCTGCACTAAGGTAACACACAGTGCATGCAGAGTAAAGAATTATTTCACTGCACTATAAATACATATGTAAAAGTATAACATACACCTGGATTTGCACTCTATATCATCTGGGCTCCAAAATAAAACTGCCAATACATTTATACCTGCTGCTACAGAGTCAGCTAAGCAGCAGGTGTGTTTTATACATTCAGTACTCAAAACTCTCATACTTTTATCACTGAGACTTGTATCTATTCACCACTTAAGTATGTGCAAACAAAGAAAGCAGGACAAATGTGTATCTCACTTGTGCACTTTGCCATCTATAGCACAAACCAGATGTTCAGAGGTGCGCTATGAAAAGTGCATAATAGCATGTATTACTTATGTGTTCTGCCCATTTAGTCTTCATTCTATGAAATACATCTAAAAACACAAACAGAAAGAGAACACATATTTACACTGCAGCCATCTGTTACCACCACCCATGAACTTCAAACTTGGTCTCTCAGTACTTATTCACAAATATATCAACCACACTACGGAAGTAAATAAGAAAAGCTTTCTTATATACCATGCACACCTTTATAATGCAAACCAACCACAGGAAACACACAAACACCATAAAATTCAACAAACAAATATGAGCAGAGAAAACAAGCAGAAAGCATTTTATTAATGAAACAGTGAGCGCTTTTGTCTTGTACAATTCCAAAACTTCACCAGACAGTGCCTTACTTACTGACTCATTTAAATAACATCAAGCACATGATCAATGACATCAGCCTCATAAATATTCATACATTACGTCATAAAGTTATAGTCATCATTAAGTAATGGCACTGTCTGATGAAGTTTTGAAATTGTACAAGACAGGAGTACTCACTATTTCATTAATAAAACATATTCTGCCTGTTTTCTCTGCTCATATTCATTGTTTGTTGAATGTTACATCTTTATAATCACAATCCACATTCTGATTTTCCAATGCTTGTAGTAATGTGGACAGCTGTTTGAATATAGTTTGTAAATCTGTCTCTTAAAGTATACCTGCACATTGGAAACACAACAACAAATGCTACACTTTGCACACTCATTAACCTGGTAGAATCTTGAAAGTTGTACATGGCTAGCTATCCATTTCAAGCAGGCATCCCAATATCTTCTCTGAAACATCCAATGATGATGTCATCCACTATAAATTGTCCTGCAAGCTTGTAAAAGTCAGATTTGTGCCATGGCTCTTGCATTAACTACTGAGGTCCCTACTCTGTGTACTTAGGTAGGGGTTTGAATTTCACTGTAGGCAACTGGTGTGTGTGTGTGGGCATCTGTCTGGTCAGAAGAGCATAAGTGTGTATCTTACCATCCCATGGATTACAAATATTTTGACAGTTGGACATGCCTACACATCCATTTCATCCAGGCCTTCCAACATCTTTTCTGAAACATCCAATGATGACGTCATCCACAATAAATCATCCTGCAGGCTTGTAGAAGTCAGCCTTGTGCTATGCTGCTTGCGTTATGTACCGAGTTCTCTAATCTGTGTACTTAGCTTGGTAAGGGATCTAATCTCACTGCAGTCAGTTGGTGTCTGGGTGTGTGTCTACTCAGAAGATCATAATTGTGCATCATGCAGTCATCACTGTAATCCCATGGAATACCAGTGTTTTGACAGTTGGACATGCCTACGTATCCAGTTCATGCAGACCTAACAACACCATCTATCAAACATCCAGTGATGATATTATCCACTATAAATTGTCCTGCAGCCTTAAAAAAGTCAGACTTCTGCCATGACACTTCTGTTAAGTACTGAGATTGCTAGTGTGGGTACTTAGGGAGGAGTTCTAATCTTAGTGAAGTTGACTGGTGTGTGTCTGTGCACTTGCTTGACATTAGAGAGAGCATTTTATACCAGCATGTGGGATACTGCTATTACCATCTTCCTTTCACCAGACAGTGTGATGTCATCACTTATAAAATGTTGTCTGGCACTTTTTAAGTCAGACATGTGCTGTTGTGCTTGCATTAAATACAGAGGTCTCTAGTCAGTGTATTTAGATAGGTAGGACTTCTGTTCTCCCTCAGTCAACTGGTGTGTGTGCATTTTTCCACTTGCTTGGCATTAGAGAGAATATTTTACACCAGCATATGTACCCACCAGGAAGAAATACAGAACTAACTCAAAAACAAGCCACCCTAGTGGAATCACAAAATCAATAGGTTGTATAACAGAAGGAAGAAAGTCATGGCAAAAATTAGGAGGTGCAGCAACCAGCAGGATAAAAACACTCTCATCAAACAAAACAAACAACTCAGAGGACAAACAAAGTCTACCAAAGCCAAATGTGAGGTAAGTTTGGCCTCCCAGGCCAAGGACAACCACAAAGTATGCTTTAGTTATGTCCAGAACCTCAAAGGCAATACACAATTGTGTGCAGAGCTCATTGTAAATGGATCCACCTATACTGAGCCAGAAGATATAGCAAACCTCCTGGCTGATAAATTCAGCTCCAACTTCACCCCTCGTTCCCCCTCAACCTTGCCTCAGGAAATACTATCTAATATAACTCCCATTACTATCACTTGGAAACAGGTCTTTAATGCTCTTTCTAAGACCAAAAACACTGCATCAATGAGCCCAGACAATATCCCAAGATGACTTTTAAATAGCATGAAACATTACATACCAGGGTTTCAGGAATTACTGTTTAACTGTAGCCTCCAATCAGACTTCATGTCTCATGAATGGAGAAAGGCAACAGTAATCCCATGACAAAGGTAGGCCATATACAGACCCTGGAAACTAAAAACCCATACATTTTGCTAGTCTGATATGTACAGCCATGGAAATAATTAACATGGAGATGATCAACAGAGATATAGTAAACCTCCAAACACTGGAATTGACCCGGTTTGGTTTTGTCAAGGGAGACCACGCCTACTCCACCTGGTGAACTTCTTTGAGAAGGTTACCAAAGCAATGGATGAGGGCAAAATCATTCACACTGCCTACCTTGAGCTGGCCAAGGCATTTGACACAATTCCCTACTAAGGTATCGTTGACAAACTCAAAAGGTTAGGTACAAACCCATATGTCACCTGTTGGATAGCCATCTGGCTCACAGACAGGACTTAGGAAGTTAAAATTTGGGAGCCCACCTCTATAAAGAGACCATCACATGTGGTTTGTCTCAGGGATCAGTCCTTGGAATGCTCCTTTTTGGCATTTACTTCTCAGAAGTCAAGGCCAATGTCAGTGGTCTCTGGCTGACTAAATTTGCAGAGAATTGCAAATTAGGAGCCATCATTGAACCTCACACTGACACAAATGTTCTTCAGAAGGGACTTACACGTACAAACAACTGGTGTCAGAGCCATGGATTAAATCTAAATGCCAAAACATGCATAATAGTATCCTTTGGAAAGTCATCCATCCCTGGTAAATATCATACTGACAACACACCCCTTAGAGTTGACCCAGAAGTCAGGGATTGAGGAACCCACATAGATAGTAATCTAGCCTTTGACCATCATATATCTGCAGTGGTGAGAAAATCATTCTATGTTGCTTAACTTAGAAACAAAAGTATGGTCAAGGACAAAGCTAAGTCCAAGAAAGTCATTGGTCAACTGTATTTGGCATTCATAAGACCTATCATTGAGTACAATGCCCCATTTGGTATGTACCTAACCAGGCATATCCAACAATTGGAATGTCCACAGAGGTTCCTCACTAAAAGAATAATACAGGATGTAAGTAAAATATCCTATGCAGACTGCCTCAAGGCCCTATCCCTGTATTCTTTCTCCTACAGACTTTTGAGGGGAGCTCTATGCCTGGCATACAGGGCATTGTCAGACTCCACTGTGATGGACCTCCTGCATATCCACAAAACAAACAGCACCAGAATTACCCATTTTAAATACTTAAACCTTGCCTGTGATATAAATAGGACCTACTGGAGAGATAGGCATGTATCCCAGAGACTACCATATCTAGGGAACAGGCTCCCCAGCCATGTGAAACAGAGTTCCTCCCTAACCCAATTCAAGTTCATCTACTAGGCCCATGCTTTCAGTTATCAAGGGTATCAGAACTTGTCAGAGATTTGGTATGCATGGTTAGGCTTAAAAAGGCCCTTTTGGTCATTAGCCTAGTAAACAGCTATGAATCTATGAGCCTATAATTGTCTCCTATTTTTCTTACTGTTGATATGAAATGAATAGCATCCTACTAAAATAGCAAGATATGCAGGGATTCTCATTAAAGCAGTGAGGAGGAGGAGGAGAGGTTACACTTCATAACATTTGCTAGAGAGGCAAATTGGATGATAATGATGTAAACACCTAGGGTTAAATTTCTAACATTAACATGTCATAGCAATCCCCTCACCCAGTGCTCATAAAGGAAAGAAAATCTCCCTTCATTATTTCATAAAGCCCTACTTTGCAGATCCCACAATGTCACAGACTGTTCATTGACTATCTCTGGTGCCTGTTGCAGAAATGGACTTGTATCCAGATGCACAACTATGGTCAGTTAATGTTATTGTACTGAAATTAAGTAAATAATAGTATTGTAGAAGGAGCTGTATGATGTACTGTGTTAGCAAGAAGAGTGACTATGCAGTCACAAGACAGCAGGCAGTGACCATAAGAGCCACCTTCATGAACTGAAACTATAACTTCAATTTGTATTAAAACAAAATCAGTGTTTGCTACTCATATTTGGCAACCTCAAGAATCACACTAGATATAATAATCTATGCAAACATGAAGTACTGAAGCTCACAGAATTCAAGAAATGCTGAGCTATCAATGCCTCTAACTCTAGGACAATGAGAAGTGAACTTGTCCCTCTTAAAACAGAACAGATGTATCGTTGTGTAGCACTGAGGTTGCAGTTTTCTTCTGCCCATTCCTGACCAATAGTCTACTTCTTAATCTACCTACTAAACAACTTGCTTGGTCAAGAGCTCTCCTGTTCTTGGATGTAAATTAAATTTCAATTGTTAAGTATTACTCTTACAAGGAGCGAGAATAAGTTAAGGAGTAATTTACAGCTACTCCTAATTATTACAGGGTTTTTTTTATTACTGCGTGCATTTCTTAACTATCATTTGTGTCATCACACAGTGTGGACAACAGGTATTAATAGAAATGCAGCAGATATGGCTCATGCTTGCACAACCTAGGATCCTCCAACCAGAAATTGATATTGGCACCTCTGGGTCATTGATAACCCAGAGACCACATTGATCCATGATTACTCTAAACCAAAATATGAAAGTGTTGTTATTTAAAGGATGGACAGCTAAAAGGGTTTTGTAGAATGTGAATGATCTTCAGTATCAAGTTGTGGTATCAGTTTATTCATTTTCATTTCATAGTGGAATAGGTATAAGAGTAGCAGCCTCTTCTTGGTTATGTGAGTTCCCCACTTTCCCTTTGCAGCAAAAAATATTTGTGAGAGTACCTGTCTTGGTTTTTTTCTATTTTGTTATTGTAGAGATTCAGAGCAATGACGGATGGGGTCCTTTCTGTGTTGGCCAACACAAGCAATGATCTGTGACTGCCACCTTCCCTGGATTTTCACTCTTCTTCATTTTTCAAATGAAATGTAGCATATACATCCCATGCTTTACTTGAGGGGAACAGTTGAAGCATTTGTGTGTTTTATCTAAGTTTTGTTTTCTAATGAGTAATTTCTTCCTTTTTGTCTGTAGCAAACTCATTGGAACAGGTGGTTTGTATATTAGTGGTTTCATTTTTTAGGGGAGCTTCCATTAGCACCAGAATTATGCACGTATTAATGGTACTTAATTTTTTTCTCTTCATTCTCCTTTATCCCTTCTAGGAACTGAAATGGAAACTATGAGTCTGAAGCATAAATTAAGGTCATCAGTATTATACTTTTTCCAAAATTATACTGTATGATGGCTACCACGTTCTGACTGTTTTTGTTTTTTTTACTGAGCTACACATTTTTATTCATGGTATAAAATGTTAGTCTTGGCAACTTGAATACTATATAACTGCCTTTTTACTACATTTTTGTTGTCATAACGGGGTATGTTTGACTCAGAAGGTTGACAAGATATACTGTCTGGAAGACTATTTTAAACTGTTGTGCTCACCTTGTGAATTTAGCTGTACACAAACTTAAATATATATGATGCCGACCCTATGCAGTCCTTATCAAGCCTTTGTTCAACATTGTACCACATGTAATTAATTTCCTTATAATATGTGGCCACATAATTTTTATCATCAATCTATCTTTTCAAACGATTTCACAGTTTACAGTAATGCAGCTTGTTTGGTGACTGAACTTAAATACCAAAACTGGTAATAACCATACATTACAATTCTGAAAGCTGGACCTTGTAGTTAGGAGTTAACATGCTCAATTCACCATTAAGCTCCTTCATTTTCAGAAAACCTCCTTCTGTAAGAACGAGCTCCCAAAGCTTCAATTGCTTCCTTTGGAAAAATTAAAACATGGAGACAGTTTATTTCAAATCTACATTCATGATGACCCTTGTTCTGCAGCCCAGTGTCTTCCATTAGAAATGAAATCACTTTCTATCTGTGCACTGTCAGCAACTTTTTTTGTGTTTGGATTTCTCCTTTATCTATGTTTTTATTACCATGGAATTTGCATATCTATATATCTATATCTATATTTATATCTATATCTATATCTATATCTATATCTATATCTATATCTATATCTATATCTATCTATATATCTATCCATCTATCTATCTATATATATATATATATATATATATATATATATATATATATATATATATATATATATATATATGTGTGTGTGTGTGTGTGTGTGTGTGTGTGTGTGTGTTGGGGGGTGTCAGTTTACCCCACGGAATGGTATGGGAGGGGCAAAATGTTTTAGCATTCTCTGTAGACTGATATCCTGATGAGCTGAACTTAGTAAGATGAGAAACTTCTGAAATGACAAACTCCTATGTTGTCTATACCTTTATGAATGATACCATGCAGACAAATGTTAAAAGTTGTATTAAAGTAAACAGACAGTAGTATGAGCAAGCACCATGGATAGAATAATTTAATAAACTTTAATTAATTACCTCACTATCTTTTGAATTCGTTTTTGTTTTCAAGTCAGCTCATTCTTTTTTTAAATACACCTCATAGATAAGAGACAAGAATTAAAATACTTAACTGATGCAAGATGAAAATATTAATGGGCCGGATTCATGAAGGCTTGCACCGAGTCTAAGAGTAGAGTAAGACTCCATGCAGCCAACATGTCTGCTGACCGATCCAGGAACAGCCGGCAGGGGCGTGCAAGAGAGCTCCTAAAACGACTCTTGCACGGACAGTGTTATTTTATGCAAATTACCTCATTTGCTGCTGAAAGCTATGCAAATGAGGTAAATTTGCAATCCAGGAAACACTAACCTGTCTGAGTAAGAGTAGTGTTATTTGCAGAAATGCACTCGGTTGGCAACTGAGTACTGCTCTGCAAATAGCAAAACGGAGCCATGACAACTCCAAATAAAGGATGCATCCAGTTAATGAAGCATGCCAATGGCCAAATATATGGCCATTGGCATTTTTATGTGTTGCAAAATAATAAAAAAATTATTTTTTTTCCTCGATCTCCGATGTTTAAGCGTAGCGCAGCGCCGCACAAACATGCGGTGCACTAAAAATCAGAAAATCACAATTTAAAAGCCACAAATATGGATTTAATTCAAAATATTCATCTGTCATGTGAGTGAATGGCAGGCTGAAGAGAACATCGCTACTGAGTAGTGGTTGCTAAGGGGGGAAGCTCAGTCTGAGAGATGTAACCAAGCATTAGTAGGCAATCCTATGCAAATGAGGATAAGGATAGTGAATCCCAATTTTTCCTGCTATGTGAACCATGTCCCTAGAGTGTAAGAGTAGGATAAGGGGAGTAACAGAGTAGAAGATGGGTGACATCATGAGGAGGTATGTATCAAAAAGACTGTAAGCTCATTGGAGCAGAGTGGCATGTGTTTGCTGTGAGTTACTCAGGACTAAAAGAGGTGTGTCTACAGTTGTCTAAACTGAAACCCAGAAACCAAAGTTGTATGCCTTGGCTATCACTAAAGTTTCTTGCAAAGCTGCTTACACTGTGTGCGTGTGCACGCGTGTAAACCCGTCTAAGCCTGTGTGCACGTGTGCACGCCCGAGTAAGCCTGTGTAAGGCCGTCTAAGCCTGTATACATGAATGTGCACCCGCCTAAGCCTGTGTAAGCTTGTGTAAGTCTATGTAAGCCTGTGTGCATGTGTGTGCACTCGTGTGCACGTGTTTGCGCTTGTTTGAGCGGCGCTGCCCCCTGTGGAAACAAAAAGGGAAAAGGAAGGAAAAGAAGTAGTAAGAAGTTAACCAAGGAGAACTAGCAGAGCTGCCAGGTGAAATCAATCAGAATCAGCCAATTACACAGGCAGTACAGTAGCCCAGCCCAGCCCAGCACTTAAAACTCTGCAAACAACATTCCCCCATGTTTTTCTCAGAAACATTGCAACACTGCAGTCAACAAAGAGAAGTGAAAACTTAAAAAGCTTAAAATGAAACATAAAAATGTTAGGGGCTGCCATTGCTGTTATAAGGCAACATGTGCAAGATGCTGAGGGTGGTGCTATTGCAAATGCTGCAGAGCAACCCACAGTGAGGAGATGGAGAAGAGTGCACAGACTCAGGGTAACCTACCAGGGGCTACATGAGCTGGAGATAGTGGAGTGCTATAAAGTGGACAGAGAGCTCCTGCAGCAAATTGTTGAGCTGTGCAGGCCACGCCTCACACACAGAACCAACAGAGGGGAACCCATCCCAGTGGAAACCAAGGTATGTGTTGGCCTAAGAATACTAGCAACAGGTACCTTCCAGAGACCAAATGGTGATATGATGGGGATTTCACAGGAATCAGCATCAAGGGTACTGCACCAGTTCCTGAATGCCATGTCAGCACATGTCGGTGATCATGTATATTTCCCCAATTCCCATGAGGTATTGGCCAGCAATATGCATCTCTTCCAGCAAATAGGAGAATACCCTGAGGTAGTGGGTGTAATTGACTGCATGCACATACACATCAAAGCACCAGCTGGTGAGTGGGGTAGGGCCTACATCAACCGCAAGGGCTTCCACTCCATCAACTGCCAGGTTGTGTGCAATGCCCAGGGCATAATACTGAATGTGTGTGCTGGCTGCCCTGGAAGCTACCACGATTTCCATATCTAGCATCTGTCGCAGCTGTACCAGATATTTGCAAATGGGGATATACCTGACAATCACCTAGTGGGGGATGCTGGATATGCACTGGAGCCGTGGCTGATGACACCCATCAGAAATGCACACACACACCTGAACAAGAACTCCATAATGAGGCACACATACAAACATGAAATGTAATCGAGCATGTGTTTGGGATGATCAAGTCATGGTTCCGGTGCCTGGACACATCTGATGGAGCCTTGCAGTACTCACCAACTACATGTACCCAAATTGTCATGGTATGTGCCATACTACACAATATGATCCTGTGAAAACAGCTGCAGCAGGAACAGCATGGGGCAGGGCCAAACAGCCCCCAACCATTGCCAAGGCCTGCACAGGCACAGTGTGACTTGGAGGAGAAACAACCTGAACCTGCCCCAGTAGGCAGAAGGAGGCGTGCCCAGTATGCCTTGTCCTTGGCAAAGATGCAACGCATAGCACATACAATGGCTCAGTAGGAACCCTGGAAATTATACCTCTCTCTGACTCGCACATAAAATAAAAGGGATGCCTAACTTGACACTACCTGTTTCCAAACATGTATAGGCAGTGTAGTATGTGCATCTGACATAGGCAGCCCTGCAGCACCACCTGAGGCATTATTTCCATGTTTTAAGCAATATAAAGCAGTGCTAAGCAGCTTTCACCAATATCTAGTATATGTAAACAAAATTGCTCATGCAATGTTGGGCAAGGTCAGGGAAAGTTGAGCAAAGTCAGTTAAAAATGCTCATATCTGCTTTACTGTTCCATAAGCAGTCTGGTCTGGCCAGCATGAAAATAAAAAGCAGTGACAAGGCATGAGCCCAGGATACTGTGCACTATAGTCACAGTACTGAACCACTAAGCCATGGTAGCGTTACAGTGGCACAGACACAGCAGGACAATTGTACACTAACGCAAACACAAAGCAATGCTGTATCATGCCCCTAAATCTCACCCACATGCCTATGCAGACAGAGAACATCAGGCCAGGCGTTGTGATGTGGGTTGTGTAGGCTATGAAGTCGCAAGATAATATACGTGACAATGGATGCTAAGATCTATAGTACAGTAGTATGCCTCAAGCCAGTATGATAGGCAACAGTACAGACTGTAATGGTGTCCTGTACATAGCAGTGCAGGCATAGCAAATGTGTATAAGTGTCAGGTGAAACCCACATCCTATGTACACCCACAGTAACAATCCGGTGTGCCCACGGGTAGAAATGTACAAAGAATAGCTGTCCCCGCTGTATGTAGAAATGTTGATAAGTCTATGCAAAGTGTCTCATGGAAGCCCTGCAGACACAGCATGATCCCTGTTGATCTATGACACAAAGGTGAGCCCTGCTGTAAAAATACAACTTGATTTACCATACATATATAGTATAAATGTGTATACTGTGCATGCTCACATACTCCCACAAATGTAGTGGATTTCATTTAGCATCACACTGAAAGGTCATACTGGGCATGCTCACACACAGACTAAATACGGATGTGATAATAAGGGATCTATGGACAAATGTGTATAGTCATCTCTATTTCCAGAAACACATTCACAAAGTGGTTTGAAAATCCTGCTATGTGTTCACACAAACTGCCAAGGTCTGTGCAGTTAGGTCAAAGGAGGTTGCCACTACTCAGCAGTCATCAGACTTGTCAGAGAGTACCACAACACACTTGCGATGAATCTGACTAGGCACGTTCAGCAGCTAGAAAGACCAATGAAGTACCTTAACAAGAGGATTACTGGCCTCAAATAGTTGCCTCATGCAACAAGAATGAATGTAACCCAAGCTGTACTCTGTTGCATACTGTCTACGCAGGAGATCTCTGCCCAACAGACAGGTCCATGTCATGGTTACACTCAGATCTGTTCTGAGTTACAGCTCAATGGCACTAAATGTACAGAGCCAACTGATATTGTCAACATCCTGGCAGATAGGATCAGTGTTCCCCTCTCACCCATGAAAGAGCACATGTCTATAATGGAAGACTGCAAAGTTGCTCTCATCACGGCTGCACAGGTAAAAAAACACTCTCCGAAGCCAGTATCACAGCAGCCATGGGACTAGATAACTTCCCAGGGTGTAGTATTTACTTTCCTGAAGTAAACATTAACATGGAAGGTCTGTGGCTACTGAAGTTTCCAGAGGACTGCAAACTAGGATCCATCATTCTAAACACTAAAGATGTGGACATCCTACAAAAGGGCCTCACTGAGACAGATGGCTGTTGTCCAAGCCATGGGCTGTAGCTCAATGCCAAAAGGTGCATTGTCATCACCTTTGTTAAAAGAACTACAACATAGGTGGTAGTATACTTCTCACTGTAAGTGTGACAAGAGACCCTGGGTCACAGGTGGACAGTGGATACAACTGTGATAAGCACATTCCCACAGTAGTCAGGAAACCCTCTTATGTGGCACACCTCATCACAAAATGTGTCTCATGCAGAATAGAAGAGGACATCGTTCCCCTCTACTCACCACTCACTAGAACTATAAAAGAGTACAACGCCACTGTTGCTATGTACCTCACAAGACAACTACAACAACTGGAAAGCCAGCAGCAATACCTCACAAAGAGCATTAGTGGCCTGAAATACATGCCATATACAGACCATCACAAAATGTTCCATCCATACTCCCTTGCATATCGCCTACTCAGAGGTGTTCACTGCCTAACATACAAAGCTATGTCAAACATAGAGCTGCTGGATATGATCCACATAAAACACTCACAATCACTCTGACCTTTGGACCCAAAACCACGAGTGAAATACAAAAGGAAGGGGTGTAGCCATTTACGTTATGGATATCCACACCTTCAGGTAACTGGCACAGCATGAGGCTTGGAGACCATGCAAGTGCAACTAACATTGGGCAAAGCTGCCCATCAGATTGTAGCCTGCTACAGATCACATACCTTGTCTCAGGAACCTCACTCAGTATTCCGGAGAACAATGGCAAATATAAAGGTCCTATCAAACACCATTATATGAGGAGATTACAACTACCCAAACATTGAGTCGGTGAATTACTCGTATACAACATCCTTTGCCCAATGTGTCCTACAGTTAAGAAACTCTAACACCCTGGAACAGCTTGTCAGCATGCCCACTAGAGGAGACAAGATACTGGACATGATCATCACCAACATGGGGTACCAGTGTTCCACAACAGAGATAAACCCCTCACTGGGAATATCAGATCATGACGTAATCACATTGGACATCCACATCCCGCTACCACACCCAGTCAATGAAACCACTGTGAAGACATTTGCAAAAAAGCAAACTGCACACTTCCCAAAACCAAAGTGGAAAGTTCCGAAGACCTCTTGCTATAGGATAATGGTATGCAATCTGCAGAAACATTTACAAGTGCATCCTATGAGCATCTACAGGGATGCATGGAATAAGACATCACAAATAAAACCAAGATGCACTCCTCCAAAAATAGGACAACAAGCAGGTGTTTGTTGTCCATAAATAAGCTAGACAAGAGAAGGAGGAAATGAACACATGATAGATCCAACTTCATGAAAGGGAAGGCATCACTGATCATTATCAGGAAGAAACAATGATGGCTCATAAAATAATCCAAGGATGGTTTCTAAAGACAAATAGCCAAGGAATGTAAGAATAACAACCACAAAGCCTTCGGTAGCTATACCAGACATGTAGGTGTCAACTTCCAAATATGCTGTCAGCTACTGAAAAAAGGAATGAAATACACCAAACCAACTTTCATTGCCCACATCCAGGGGGACAAGTTCAGTGTAAACTCCCCCTCATCACCCCCAAAAGGGCCTGTGTCCATTACAGAAGGATGTAGAGACCCAGATGTCATGGACATGCAGGTAAAGACAGCCCTCACCAAAGCTAAGAACATAGCATCAATGTGACTGTATGTTGTCCCAGGCTGCGTCTTACACTAGGCCCATAAAGAACTACACACTCACTTAGATTCACTGTCCAGACTCAACCGTACCACAGGCTATGTACCCAAAGAATGGCATACACTAACAGTCATCCAGCTCCACAAAGGGTGTGCCAAAACAGAACCTGGAAACCATTGCCCAATATGTCTACTCAGCTGGGTCTACAGAGCTATTGAGCCAATTGTCATGGAACCCATACACTGAGACATTGGAGATCTCCAGACACTGGACTCTACACAACTTCGCCTTGTTAAAGGCAGAGCCTGGCTCCCAAACCTAGTTGACTTATTTAAAACAGTTACCATGAACATAGATGGAGGTGAAAGTAGTTCACACAGCCCACCTGGACCTCACTAAGGGCTTACTACACCATTCCCCACTCTGTCATCATGGACAAGTGAACCAGCTTGAACATTAACAGCTATGTCACAGGATGGGTGGCCAAGTGGCTCACAGATCAAACACACATGTTCATAGTTGCAGGTGCCATGTCCATCTCTAATCCAGTCACAAATGGCATCACACAGGTCTTGGTCCTTGGACCCCACCTGTTCAGTAGATACTGCTCAGAGGTACAGGCTAGCACGGCAGCTGTATGGCTGAACAGGTTTGCAGATGAATGGTAACTGTGGTCCATAATCGACTGGACAGCTGACACAGACATCCTCCAGAAGTGTCTTACAGAGACAGATACCTGGTGTCAAAACAATGCCCTCAAGCTGAATGGCAAAGAATGCATATTCATCCCCTTTGGGTAAAACAAAGTGCACACAAATTACCACATAGGTGGTAATGCAGCATGTACGGAGAAAGTCATTATGTCCCTGGGGACACAGGTAGATAGTAAACTCACCTTTGATGATCACATGCACACATGCCCAAAGTGTTTAGACATTCCTTCAATGTAGCCCATCCAATGTCACCTAATGTAACCCACTTCGTATAGTCTGATGATGTCACCATCCTACAAATATACCTGTGGAAAGGATAATTCCCAGTAATGTGTATAGCACGTTGTGTTAATGCGTACTCCTGTAGTATTATGAAGTAGTTAGGGATCTGAATCCTGCACTGTACAACTGTGTGTGTGTGTTTGTGTGTGGTCTCCTTGGGAGGGAGCAACCTTTTAGGAGAGTAGTAAGAGACCTCAAAAGCGGTAAGCCAACATTTGTCAAGTCTGATGATGTCACCATCCTACAAATATACCTGTGGAAAAGAGAACTCCCAGTACTGTGTATAGCATGTCATGTTAATGCATACTCCTCTAGTAACATGAAGTAGTTAGGTAGGGGTTTGAATCCTGCACTGAACAACTGTGTGTTTTTGTGTGTTGTCACCTTGGGAAGGAGCAACATTTTAGGAGAGTAGTAAGAGACCTCAAAAGCGGTAAACTAACCTTTGTCAAGTCTGATGATGTCACCATCCTACAAATATACCTGTGGAAAAGGGAGCTCCCAATAATGTGTATAGCGTGTCGTGTTAATGCATGCTTCTCTAGTATTATGAAGTAATTAGGTAGGGGTTTGAATCCTGCACTGAACAACTGTGTGTTGTCTCCTTGGGAAGGAGCAACTTTTTAAGAAAGTAGTAAGAGACCTCAAAAGTGGTAAACTAACCTTTGTCAAGTCTGATGATGTAAACATCCTACAAATATACCTGTGGAAAAAAGACCTCCCAGTAATGTGCATAGTGTGTCGTGTTAATGCATACTCCTCTCATATCATGAAGTAGTTAGGTAGGGGTTTGAATCCTGCACTTGGTGAGTGTGTGTGCTGTATGTGTGTGACACTGCTGGTCAATGTGTTGTGGATTTTGCTTTTACCACTGTATGACATATCAGTATGCATTGCACATGTGAGCTAGCTGTGTGGCAAATACATATACATACATGTTACCTCAATGATTGCATGTGTGGGAACCCTACTTTCTCCAAGAACACAGCTGTCATCCTTGCCAGACTGTGCTGCTGCTTCCCAGACCTTAGGTCACATCTGTATGCTTGTGACAAGCCCAGCTACTGCAGTGATCCCTGGCCTAGGTCATCTGTGTCACACAAAGTCATTATGGTTCCTATTGGAATGTATGAGTGAGGATCTATGGCTGAGGTGTATGTCAGACCTGTTCAAATGCAGCAAAGTCTGTCAATGATGACTATTCATAACAGGTGTAGAACAACCTATGTGGATATGCATGCAGACCCCTTATTGCTTATGTGATCCACCAAGGGATTCCAAAATACCTTTGGAAATGTGATTAACAAAGGAGAGATGACATAACTCTTTGTTGCATGTACACATCGGTACCTGTTCATCATATTGGTGGCTACTACCTATGTGGTACTGCGGGGATAATATGTTCTGTAAAGGTGGATGACAATGCTTAGTTTGGCTTATAGCTTTACAGCATGGGTTTGACAACAGGCATCTGTCTGTGTGATACCCTTTTGGAGGATGTGTGTGTCATCTGGAGAATGCATTGTAGGCCACAGTATGCATTACCAGACATGGACGGATATATCCCTACTGTGATTGCTTGTACCTAAGAGAGCTATATGCCAAACAGGAGTGGTGTCAGTAATGGGTGCAGGTGAATACCAGTGGTTACTGGCATTGTATAGTACCTGAAGGATCCAAATGTTGCTGTGTGTCCTACATCTGTGTGTCGGTTGTCAAGACATCATCTAATGATTGGTTATGGTCAGGCTGTTGAAGTGATGTATACTACCAGAATGCAAAACAATGACAGATAGTAACAGTATCACCCACAGTACAGTGCCAAACCATGTCATACACACATGTGTAGTCAGGTTCCGGAATGTGTGCAGTACAATGCATACTGGCCACCATTAGAAACTATGGAGTGTTACTGTGTAATACAGAGCATGTCACCCTGGCCATGTGTCCACTATGCACGTACATGCAGAGAGTGCACCTCCACCATGTTCACAACTGTACACCTGCAAATCTGTGCTACACACATCTCACACATACTGTCCACTCTCTAATACATGCTGCCAATACTGCACACATCAGCCAAGTGGCATGTGGCCCGACAATACACAATTGGAACCAACACTGGTGTAAACAACACTACAATGGCAATCATAGCTTTAATACATCATGCCTGCTCAGCTACACCTTCAGGCATATCATTACACTCTACTGCTGACAACATGCTAACATTGCTATACTGCTATATAGACATGCTGTGCATCAGCACCATGGTAGCCTGTTCCTGCATCAATGTTACAGATGACAAGAGGCGGCACAGGTTTCATCATATGCACAGGGTGTGTTGGTTTGCCAGAGGCCTACAGTGAGCCATCCAATTGACATGTACGTGTGTGTGTGTGTGTGTGTGTGTGTGTGTGTGTGTGTGTGTGTGTGTGTGTGGGGGGGGTAAGAATACTGGAATGGGCCAATGTTATTGTAATGTGTGTGGGTATGTGTTAGCTCTAGGTGTCTGGAGTATGTGTGTGTGTCTGCATGCACACAGTTCCACCATGTGGCTGCCATATATGGGTATTTGTGAGACAGCCACAGACTGTACCTGTGAGGCTTTACAGATCACCATCTCTGGCCATGGATACGGTACCTGTGCCTGGCAGGGGTGCTACTGACACTATCAGGTACTAAGCCAGACTGGGTACTATCCCCAGAGGTGGATGGATGTACACTGGACACAGGTCCCTGCTGGGACTGTCCAGAGCCACATGCACGTGGTCTTCTAGGACGTTCTATGGACAGCCCACCTCCAACATTGCTAGGGCTGGTACTGGCACTATGGGTACCGCTGTGGCTTGAGGGACGTCCACGGTGACTGCCAGCTTCTGATGTTGCTGGCATATGTCCACATTGATGTCTCAACCGTCCCACACTGTCCTGACACATGGACATGACATTGCGGAGGATATCTAATGTCTCTCCCCAATGTCTATCAGTGACCTCGGTGTAATGACGGATGGCACCTGCTAGGTCATGGATACTGTCAATGACGGCGGTGTTATGTGCCCTCTGTGCCCTTAGTCCCTGTCTGGTGTACCGTTCCATACGTGCCTGTGCCTCCATGACAGCCTGGAACATGCATGACGTTGTCAGACCTGTGGCACATCTGCCAGTGGCATGATGAGCAGCAGTGCCCCTATGAGAACCCCTGGACATCTGCCTATGTGGTACCCTTCCAGACATCTGTGTATGACTGTTGTGCTGGGATGTATGTGCCATGGATACCACACTGTCCTGGCTAATGCCATCTGTATGCTGTCCCTCAGCTATGGGCTTTGGTGATGGATGTATTGGCAGTATGACTGTATGCATGGATGGGGTGGACAGCTGTGTACTGTCGATTGGTGGCCCAACGACAGACCCTGCAAACGCGCCTGTGCCTCAACACACCTATCTTCATTATCCCTATGTGGCTCAGTAACATCAGTTTCCCTGCTGCAGTGAACCAGCCCTAACACAGCACCTGTGGGAGGAAGACAGGAAACACACTTTATGACCTGTACATGATGTCGGCACACATGCACACATGCACACATGCACACAAATACACTCCTCACTACAGCAGATACCCACACACACCACCAGCAATCCAAAACATACTCAATAGTGGTTGAAGGTGGGTTACAGTATCACAAGGCAAACAGTCATATCACATGTGTCAGCATGCAGAAAATTTGTTGCTCAAGACCATGCAGTGCGAGTGTAGACAGCCCTTGTTAATAACAGTATACATGGCTTTGATGCATGTGTGTTGTTGTTCAGTGATTGGCCTCACCCTGGAACACAATGTGTACATGGACACAACATTGCTGTGCAAGTATTAAAAGCTCTGCAATGTCCTGTGCACCATCACTCACAGGTATACATACCATGGCTGGATGTGTGTCTGTGTGTCACATAGATATCCATTTCTGATTACAGTGGCTGTGTCTGTAGCAGAAAATTGTGGACACAGGTTTAGCACATGCATGCTATGTATACACACAGGATGAGTGGTGCATTTATACATGATGGAATACCATTGCTCAACATGGCCATTGTACAGTGGTTATGGTGAGTGTAGGACATATTGTGGACATGCCAGTGCTAGCCATGACATGGCATGCTACAACATGACTGCAACATTAAACATCACACATACCCAATGTGTGTCATGTGACCTATACATTCAATAGCATTACAAGACATATATGTGACACTCAAATGGTGATTGCTATGCATATTGTGTATAGGTGCATATGTTTGCACACACACAACATTGAGGTGCATAGCAATGACTGCTATGTGTAGTACTGTGGTCACTGTAACTGGATGGGGTGTAGTACCATGAGCCATCATCATCATGCATCATGTGGTCACTCAAGGCTACTAATGTGTGCCAGACTGCCACCTAGCATGCTGTACCTGAACTGCAGTACCGTGGCTACATTCACAATTACACAGCCACTTGTTACATGGGTTTGTAAAGGTGCCCAATAGGGAGCATTGCCTAACATGAATGTGTTATGTGTTGAAGAGTGTCGCACAGCCCCATGATAGGCCTCTACCCCTCAGGTATATTATGTGTGCTGTGTGGATGACATCTGGGTTACTGAAGTGTGACCTTACAGCTGGTGTCTGGATATGCCATGTGTAGCATGTTAAGGTGTACTGCGTATGACAAAGTTGTGTATGTTGCGTACATGTGTATCAACTATGCCTATCCAATGTCCAGTACGGTGTTGCCACAATTGTTTCTGATGCTCTGTGTATTGCATGTGATTGAGGCAGCTACTGATATTACTGAGATGTGCATAGTCTCACAGCAAACATGCACAGCATGCATTATGCTTAGGTGTGACGTGTACATGGCCTACACCTCACCTATGGCATACACATTTCATTAGCAATATTAAATTTATAACACACTCACCAGCATCGATTGGCTGCCTTGCTGTTACACCAGAGGGACCTACAAGAATATGAGACAGTTTGTCAGTGGCCACAACTGTGGCATTGCTACTGTGAGTTTGCTAAACTACAGTAGCACAACAGTCGACAGTCACAGGTATACAGATTATATTCCAAATATCAGTATTGCACAACATGAGGCAGCACAACTGCTAAACACAGAGTACACATCTCACACGTGCATAATCTACCAATACAGCTAACAGTAGTCTACAGATAGGGCATGTTACCTGCACGCTCCATGTCAACATGCTGGGTGGCTCCGGCCTCCATGATGACATATGCATGTTGCTGTTCCTGTTGTTGGCCAGGAGCCACCACACTTATGAGCAGCTCCTCCACTCTGGTGAGGGGGGATGAATGGCTACCCCACCACCTGTGGCAAGCTGTTGTCTACGGATATCAGACGCAAGCCACTGGACATGTCTAATTAAATCACTGCAGTGATGGCGTACCTGCTCATATGTCCAGTTATGCATGCCTATGTCATTTACCCGACGAACAAGATCTTGCCACAGTGCAGTCCGCTCATGCTGGTCCTGGCTGGTTCTAGAGAACAGCAGGGTGTAGTGCTGCACCAGGCTGCTGTGTATTTCCTGTTCCTCTGCAGCTGTATAACATGGGTTGCATTGGTGGGCCATGCCCCTGGAAGATAATTAAACAATATGTGTGAGCAAGTCATGTGGCACACTTAACATTCTAAAGTACAGATATCAATTAATTGCCATATATAGCATCCGATTGCTGTCAGAGGATACACACGCTCAATTCCACATATTAGTGCTCAGGCCACAACTGGCTGACAGTGCCTGGCACGCTCTATATATCAAACCATGTTCTGTACAGCAGCAAAGAGAAGCCAGTATGTAAGACTATACACCAGTACATGGCACACTGTATTTGACACAATGCACCACCTAGCCACAGGAGGTATATATCAAGCTAATGCATAAAGAAAGATGTCATCCATTGCAATGAATGTAAAGTACAGTTACAGTATTACCAGTGTACCACCTTAGTCGTTGATGCCAAACCCCTGCCTAACATATGTGCACAGTTGTTAATATAGGTGGCATACTGCTGTACTAGACTATACATGTTGCTAGATGCACACGTATACCCTGTAACACACGTATGATTGAGGGCATGGTACAGGCATAATTACACACACATCAGACATACATACAACACACAAATGTATGCCAACCCAGATGAGCTTTACCTGTGTACCATACAGTACTGTGTGTCACTACTTACAAAACCTTATGCCTGAGGTATGTAATCTGTGAGGACTACAGGGAACACACAAAACAGTGTTTCCAAGCAATATGAACATACACCATACCGTACTGTTTAGGCCTACAGCTTCAAGAAGTACTACAGTTCATATGGGAGTTGGATTCACCAGCAGTACCACTCACTAAGCATACATGTATTGCTTTAGCCTACAATGGGACACCACAGTCGACAACAAGGGACTACGTCACATCGTATGCCATACTACTTTTTCTGCCTAGCAATAGCATGCACATCTTTTGCTGGGATCACAGCTAAGACACAAACTACCATGACAGAAACAATTTCACACTAAGCTATCACACCTTTACAGACCTTGCACACATTCACCAACACATTCACCATCACACTCAGTGAACCTCACATTGCAATTATTGCACTAAGTACATGTGTGTGTGCATCGTGTCATAGGTAGGTAATACGCTATTGGCCCTAGAGCCTACAACAGCCTAGCCATATGCTACCCTGGCCTTTGACACACATGTACTTTAATTTCACTTGCCCCTGTCAACCAGAGCCACAGAGGTGATTCACAGGGTGTATTTCCTATCTCCCAAACAATCATCAGGAGTATTTATGACAACTGCTAATAAGGAGCTTTGTTTGCTATTGATAGGTGGTTTGTTCCAGAGTATGGCATGTCTCTGAGATAGGAATCTATTCCTTCAAAACACCAAAAATGCAGAACAGATGGAAGAGGCACAAATCCGTAATCCACACGAATTCCTTTATTAAAACGACTCTTCAGTCCAATAAAACGCAGAAACAATAAGTTTGACTATACAGTCCACTAACACGATTACACCAGCACTGCATTTTCGTTTAAACCACTTCATCAGATGGAGACAAATGCATACCTACACAAAAACCACTCCTTATATATTCATCAAAATAATTAAAATAATATAAAATAATTAAACAATTAGTTAATTAAAATTTATTCTAAGATTTTTAGAAAGCCAACATTTTCGAATTCTTATTTGGCTTTTAATAGTGCTCACCCTTACCATCAGAAAAAAGGTATTGTTAAGGGACAATATGCGAGGGGTAGCCGTATGACATCAAGGGAGAGTTATTTTGAGGGTGAATGTAAGATTTTGCACAATATGTTTATGGATCGAGGCTACCCTAAAGATCTTATTGAGCCTATAGAAAGAGAAGTTAGGGAAGGTAGATATGACAAATTTAAACCCATTTTGGGTTCAAATTTTGTCTTGAATGAGATGAAATCTACAAAGCTTAACAGTGAGGATACAGGCAATTTTGTAGTTGATTATAATGGTAGTGCACCTAGAATTAGGAAGATTTTGGAGGAAGAATGGTGTAGGTTTGGTCAGATTTCGGATTTGAAATGTATCTTTGAAGAACCTTTGAAATGTACATATAGAAGGGGCAAAAGCTTAAAGATTATTCTGGAGGGTAAATATGGTATGAAAAAAGTTAAGGAAGGGAAACTAGGAACCTTTAAATGTGGAAGGTGTTCCCAATGCCCATTTATTTGTACTAAGCAAACAATTTTTTTAGAGAGCAGGGACAGACTGATCCAGAGCAAATATTTTGCGAACTGTCACACCTCTGGGATAGTTTATTTAGGTTTGTGTGATCATTGTGATGCATTTTATATAGGGAAATCAGAAAGAAAGTTAAAAAATAGAATTTATGAGCATTACTATGAGATAAAAACAAAATGTACTAATAATGCTTTATACCGACATAAATTAATTTGCCAGGAAGCTAAATTTAGCTTCTTTGTGTTGGAAGTAGTGGAAAAGGATGTAAGAGGTGGGCTATGGGAAACTTCGATTGAATATAAAGAGCTGTTGTGGCAGCTTTCCTTGGAGGCGAATAAACCTCCAGGTCTAAATGATGCCATCTCTTTAGCACCTGTACTCAAGCTGAGATCAGCTAAGCTTTAAGTGTTTTCATTTTATGTTTTTTTATTTATTATTTTTTTCTATATTTATCTTATTTTAAATGTGTATTAAAACCAGTTTACATTATAAAGTGTTGGTAGTATAGGATACCACAAGCTGTAATGCTTTTGCTGGTTGTATTAAATAATTTAGTTTGTTTTATTAGATTAAGTTATTATAAAGTTTTTATAAAATTTTGATAATAATATTAATTTATTAATTTATTAATCCATTAATGTATCAGGTCAGTGTGGGGGGAATCCATTATAATATATTTTAATGTATGTGTTGTATGCATTATAAGTCTTACCCCTTTAAATGTTTAAGTATCTTGTTCCCTTTAATTAACTAATTGTTTAATTATTTTGATGAATATATAAGGAGTGTTTTTTGTGTAGGTATGCATTTGTCTCCATCTGATGAAGTGGTTTAAACGAAAACGCAGTGCTGGTGTAATCGCGTTAGTGGAATGTATAGTCAAACTTATTGTTTCTGCGTTTTATTGAACTGAAGAGTCGTTTTAATAAAGGAATTCGTGTGGATTACGGATTTGTGCCTCTTCCATCTGTTCTTCATTTTTGGTGTTTTGGTGAACATTGGAACAGTGATTCTTTTTGGTTTGTGTTGTAATCTATCCCTTCAGCATCTGCTGTTTAGTGAGCTGACAAGGTTTAGGGCCCTAGAGCATGTAGCTTGCAGGGATTGTGATATGTTTACGTGGAGGATGTCCAACAGCTATGGGTGTGACATAGCTCTGTATGTTAGGCAGAGGTCACCTCTGGGTAGGCGGTATGCAACACAGTCTAGCTGTGGTTTTGTGAGTCGGTCTGCATAGGGCATCTGTTTGAGGCCGGTATTACTCTTTGTGAGGTATGTCTGTGGCCTTTCTAGTTGCTGTAGTTGTCATGTGAGGTACATACCACATGGGGCATTGTACTCTATAATGGGTTTTAAGTGTGATGAGTAGAGGGGAACACTGACCTATATTTCCCTAGATGACACACCTTTTGTGATGACATGTACCACGTAGACAGATTGCATAACTAGTGAGGCACTGTGATTATCAAAGGGGAGGCAACTGTCCACCTGTGTCCCATGTTCCCTTATCACACCTTCGGTCTTAGGTAGACTACCACCTATGTGGTAGTTAATGGGTACAGTGTTTTGGCAAGAAGGGATGGCACTGCAGTGTCAACACTGAGCTTCAGTCCATGCCTTGGTCACCAGGCACCTGTCGCAGTAAGTATGACCCTGTGTCTCTCTCTCTCTATATATATATAAAATACAGGCAGCTATATCGGGAATTATAAAAAAAAAATAAAAGTTTACATTTTACAATTACAAAGGGGTTTAGTATTTGGGGATGTGTAGTGTTTGCTATGTGTACATTTCAGTGGACTCGCTCATTGCACTTGTCACTTTAACATTTATATAGTTGCAGGGGCGTGGATATTTGGACTGCTCGGCAGTCCAACACACCCCCTGCAGTCTTACACGCTCCATGTTAGCCTTCCAGTTGAGTCAGTGCACCCTCATGAATATGCATAGCGCTCTGACGTCTTCCTGTTAGACTGCCGTTTCCTTGTAAGACTTATTTAGTCTTACACAAAGGATTATTGAATCCCTGCCAATATCTTTTCATTTAATTATTTTATTTTGTTGAGAGGTATATATTCACTGGACAAATGCTCATTCTTTAATGGAAGCTGGGTCAGAAAAGCTCCATGTAATAATTCAGTTCAACACAAGGCAAAACAAGGCAATATAATACAGTAAGTAAAGAACAGTGCACACATTACTTTTAACAAAATAAATAACATATGCAGATAAACTCATATTTATTATATTTCTGAATATTATGTTGTGTCCACAAATTTTCATGTGTATATGAATGTTGCTTAAATGTATTATTAGAGACAGAGTTGGAGAGTATTTTATGAAAGAGAATGAAGAGAAATGAAGTGAAAATACATAATGGTGTCAAAAGATAGGACAGAAGAGCTGATAAAAGATGAAAACATAAAGGGGATGCATAGGGGAATGCTCAGCAATGAGGAGCTTAAGTAGTTCACTCCGTCCCTCATCAACAATCTGAATAACTTATTATAGTAATGGCAATCTAAATCAGTGACTGGGTTTTGGATATTGGAGAGAGATCATCTTTGGTTAAATATAATAAGACCTGCAAATATAATGAGAACTTAGTCCTAATCATCAATTGGAGCAACTAAAGGAGTGCTGTCTATGGTTGAAATAAAACTGCATGTGTGACAGAAGGCCGCAGTAAGATGGCTGAATCAGTTTTGTGTTTGACAGAGGAGATCAAAACAATGAGGAAGAGCATGGAGGTGGTCACTACAATGCTGCAAATAGTGATGAAGGCTATCCAGCAGATCAAGGTGACATTTAGAAATCATGAACAAAAGTTAGTATCTATAGAAGAGATGTGCACCCAATCACAAAATGAGATGGGCTCATTAAAGGCCATTGTAGCAACCTACTTGAAAGATATTTAGAAATTGCGGATGCACTTGTATAACATGGAGAACAATACTGGTGATATGGAAAACCAGTCAAAGAAGAACAATATAACACTGCTCAGGCTTCCAGAAAGGAAGGACAGAGAGGATCCAGGCAGTTACATTGCAAAGTATTTGAAAAGATTAATAGGTGGAACTCCAAAATAAACATAGACATATAGGATCACCGCTAAAATACACAATACAAATGTGCCAGGCAGCTCATTTTTCAGTGTTTAAATTAAACTGACCAGCAGAAAATCTTTAAATTGAGCAAAGAAGCAGGTGGCTCTTTAGTGACTGAAGAACATAAGGTGAGAGTGTTGACTGATTACAGCATGGTGTTCTTCCTAAACAGAAAAGCCTTTTCTGCCAGTCATTGTAGATATCTAGGGCTATTGGTTTAAATGGAATTTCATGTTAATCTGCAAATACAAATGAATGGGTTGTTACAATCTTTATTATTACCTTTGGAAGTGGAAGTGGCATTGGATAAATTGACCTCTTGTGTGACTGAAAGTAACGGAAGGGACAATGATACAACTGTGAAATCACCAATGCCAAATGAAGGATGAGGTAAGGAGATCAAATGACCTGCCTCATAGGGCGACTCAGCAGAACAACAGAAATTGTCCCACTTTGAAAATCTGTGTTAAAGATTGCAAAACAGATTTGTGCTTCTTGTGGTGGATATGGAGGAACTAGATAGTTTTGGTACACCAACTTCTTCATGTTTACAGACTTTCCAGCTGGAACAAGTAGCAATGGATGCAACTGAGACTTGTGAGGCTGATGAGCCTAATACTTACCTGGTGGGATGAATCATATCATATAAATAAGAAATTTAAATTTTCTTCTTGTACTCCCTTTTTTTTCACAACAACCACCACCATAGGTGAAAAAGATAGGTCACTGTTCCCTACTTGGATACTATTTTTCCATGGATTTGAAAAGAGAAGTATCATGGTTGGCTTTATCTTGTGATAAAAGGGGGGGTAAATTATAGTATTGCTGTTGTCAGTTTATGTCAGAGAGGAGTAACATTTTGTTGTTCGTTGTACTCATTTTAGCCCAAGATCATGGACTATTGCACATAGTAGTTTTTAATTTTTCTTTCAGTAATATTTGTTTTTTATAGTCTATTAACTTGGGTTTTACTAGTCATTCATTTAAAAAAAGGAAAATAAGACATTGGAAAACTGCAGTATTATACCATTGGCCATTCTGTTTAGTTTTTATTTTCTTTTTATTATAGTGGTATAGCTGTGGGGTATTATTGCTTGTTGGTTTTGTTTCCCTGCTATAGTTAAACTGAATAAGGAGATTATGGGCATAAAGGAAAATGTGAAACAACCAGAAGGTGCTCTTACAGTACCTATTTGTCAGGGAAGGGATCAACGTAAGTCCTGGCAAAACAGAATTAGGTTATCAAACTTATATCCTGGAATGTAAGAGTGTTGTCTACACCCTATAAACGGAAAACTGTGATATACTGGAGAAATGGGGGCTAATATAGTATTGTTACAAGAGACAAAATTAAAACAAGAAGAAGAGTGCAGAATGTTGAAACTATAGTAGGGCTGGGGGAAGAGCAGTAACACAGGTTCACTGAAGATAGTCATAATAGCCTTAATTCGCAAACAATTGGATTGGACCCCAATAAAAAAAGAAAGATAAAGAGGACAGGTGGCTCGTGATAAAGAGTAAGTCAGGCATGGGGATGTTATTGTGAGAGAATTTTTATTGGCCCACTGAAGACAGAGATGGGTCTATGTCAGACATCTTTCAAGAAATTTTTGAGAAGTGAGACATATACTATGGTGATCCTGGATGGAGATTTTAATGATGTGCTAGATCCAGATATTGACAGGATACTGAAAAGAAATGTAGCTTATGTAGTATTAGACATGTATTACTAAACTAGACTTAACGATATATGGGGAGTTAGTCACCACCAGGATAGAGATTATACTTTCTTTGGGCAACAAAATAGTATAGCTAGCAAATTATACTGCTGGTTCATGGTAGGGATTGTACAACTCAGTACAACTATTGAGGGTAACACATTCTACAAGTCGTAGTAGGGTGGTATTAGAAATGAATGGATTGCATAGGGAATGATTCCACTTCTCTGGATAAATGGGGCAGTACTGCTCTTATTTAATGTCTGTAAAGAAAAGGACTAATTGTGAGAGTGGACCCTAGAAATTTCCGATCATGGCTGAGGTTTAAAAGGCAAGTAAAGTTAGTACTACTATACTGGAAAACAGAAAAAAGTAAAGAAGGTAGCAAAAGAAAGAATCTCAGATAAAAGAAGTTGAGAAATTATGCAAAAGGGGGGTGGGGTGCATGTCAGAAATATTGAAAGGGAGCAGAATAAATCTGATATAACAATATAAAGGCATCCAATATAACTGGATACAATAAAAATGGGAAAGACTAAAATCCTTTGAATGGGCCAATGAGATTATGCCTACAAAGATTCTGGTCAGGCATCTAACGGAGAGCAAGCAACGTGGGTATATTCATGCCATTAACAATGGAGATGGGACACTGCTTTATAAACATACTGAAGTCAGTCAAATAATGCAAAGTAAGCTGGAGGAGAACTATAGCTCTAGGACTGGCAGGTATTAGAATTAGGTGTTTAGTTTTGTCACAAGCTACAATTTCCTAAACATTAAGGAAGTTGCTTTTCATATACTATAGAACCCCATCTCTGTACTGAAGTCAGGAAGGTGACAGAAGACTTGAAAGCAGGCAAAACTTCTGGCCAAAATGGCATAACCCTGGATCTAATTATAGCACTAAAAGAGTAGGTGGAGAAACTGCTACTTGAATTATTCAGGGCAGTTGTGGTAAATAATAGACAGATTCTGCTTCTTTAGCAATGCTTATTTTACTAGCAAAACAGATAAGGATCCAATGCCCCTGCCTCTTACAGACAGACATTGCTTTTAAGTATGGAATATAAGATCTATGCAATGATGCAGGCCCATAGGATGGAAAAAATAATGAAGGAATTAATGCCAGATAAGCAGCAAGGTTTCATAAAGGCCATATGGGAGGGCCTGACTTAGTACAAAGAAGAGGAGAGGAGGTGGAAGAGCCTAGGATGGCATAATTGTTGAACTTCAAAAGTGCATCCAACTCTAATGAAAGGTCATTTTTATGGTGGGTATATGAGGGGCTCAGTTTCTTGTAGGAATTTATTAAAAGAATACAATTGCTTTATCAGGGACCTGCAGCTGGGGCTAACACTAATGGCATCTTGTCAAATATGATTGTGTTGCAAAGGGGAACAAGGCGATGCATGTCCTTTTGCGCCAATGTTATTTGCACTGGCAATAGAACTCTAATAAGAATATTAGTGGTTAAGATGTAAAAGGTGTTAATTAAATCACAATTCCACAATGGGGTGATATCTGTCTAGTTTGCTAACAATGGCACAATTTGGTTCAGAAAGTTTGCGTAAACCTTTTCTCGTGTCTTAAAGTTCTTGAGAGGCTTGCTTAATTCTCAGGGCTGTGGATAAACAATGAGAAAGCATTATTCCCTCTAAATGAAATTAACGTAAGAGCATTAAGAAGTATTGCTGAGATATGTGGGGTCCAAATGATCAGGGGGAACAGTATATATGGTAATTGTTATGACCAGTCCCATGCCAATTGTTATGACCAGTTCCATGCAAAGTATGTTGAAAAAGAATTTCAAAGTAATGATCAAGATCTTGAAAGAAATGAGTCAGAGTTGGAATAGGTTGCATTTATCTTTTTTGCATAAAATACAAGCAAATAAAATTATATTGTTCCTATAATTTTATTTTATATTAGAAATCTCCCTCCAATAGCAAAAACAAGATAGTATAACACTATTCAGTAACTATCTATGAATTTCTGGAAGAAAAAATAAATACACTTAACAGGAAAATACCTATTTTACCAAAGAAACGGGAGTGGGGGCTTCATCTCCCAAATATAGAGGCCTATGCTTGTGCATTAGTAGCTTGGCACATCTTTATAGGCAGGTGCACAGATAGACCTTTAAGGTTCTGGGTGGAATTGGAAATAATTTGGGCAGATGAATCAGGTAGAAAAGGTGGATGAAAAAAAAGTATATGATCCAGGGAGTATAGTAAATTGGTGGATTAGAAAGAAGGGGTGCATCCAATTTCCAGATATAGATTCTTCTTGGAAAGGCCATGGTTCATTACAAGACTGCTGGGAGAGGGGAAACCTCTTTCTTGGATGGACTGGATTTGAGCTAATATCATATATGTAGCAAATGCGAAGGATAAGGATTTTAACAACCTAAAGAAAGAGGTGCCTATGAAATACTCCAGTTATCATTTCTTATTAGGAAGCATTATAATGGTAATAGGGCTAAAAACAGACCGGTTATGGGAAAGAAAGGACCCTTAACATGGCTTTGTTTTCAGAACAGGAAGGAGACTAAATTTTATCAAATTTATACCTCTTATGTTAGCAAAATGATTCTAGTCCAGGAAAAAAGAATAAGGAAATGGGAGATGTGGTTAAAGATAGCAGTAAATAAGGGAGAGGAAATTTACCCTTATCAAGCTATTTTATGGGAGGGGCAGTACTCCCCAGGAGAATTTTGGAAAAGGTATACAAAACAGACACCAAAGTGCTGCAGATGTAAGGAATGCAAACTATTTTCATATTGCAAAATGGTGGACAGCTTTACAACTGTTCTTTCAGGCACTATGTTATGCAACAGCTATGGCCTGTGAGGTTCATATCCCAGAGTTAGAGGGCCATGCTTTCTGGTTATTAAGGATTCAACAAAAAAAGGATCAGGTACTGATATATATATATATATATATATATATATATATATATATATTTATTTATTTATATATATATATATATATATATATATATATATATATATATATATATATATATATATATATATATATATATTCTCTGTAGAGAGAGAGAGAGAGAGAGAGAGAGTATCTATATCTATTTATTTATATATATATATATATATATATATATATATATATATATATATATATATATACAGAGAGAGAGAGAGAGAGAGAGGGAGAGAGATAGATATAGTTATAGATAATATAGCTATAGATATGGGATATTTGAAGGCAGACAAAAACAGCTGCATTACTAGTTATATTTAAATTTTGGAACTATGCTAAAATAGACTGGAAAAGGAAATTATATCTTCTACAGATAGTTTCAACAAGAAAGGAAGTGCAGTTAAACATTGAATTAAAAAAAAGTTGGACAATGTTTATACAGTGTTGGCAGTCATTTGCATAACAGATTTCTATCTGTAGTGTAGTTTTCATTTGTCTTATAATTACCTGTGTTTAGGTGTTATCTTAGTGCTGAACAAGGTATAAGGATTGTTTTGTAATGATGTTAAGTCAGGGAGAAATTTGGGGAAACATTTTGATTACTAATGTGTATTGAAATAGTCATCTTGAATGCTGATGTCTCATTGAAGTGTCAGTATAATATTAAAGTTAAATAAATTAAAAACAAAGAAAACCGACCATTTACAGCCGGTAAAAATATGATATTATTCAAGCAAATAAAAACTGTTAAGTGCTTTCATGCAGTAAACGCACTTCATCAGATCAAGACAAAATATGCATTACAACTCCATTCAAATATATAGTAAATAGCATTCATCTTAATGAGCTAATTTACATTTCCTAAGTATAGGTCTTAAAGATATACTAGCATTCAGCCCAGGTGGTCTATGTTCACTTAGTGTAATTATCCAATTTATCTCTGCCTTCTCTACCTTGTCAACAATATTCACTCTCCTAAAATTATTCTTAAATTTCTGAAAAACTAAAAAAGAAAAACTATCTGCACAAGGGCATCAACATGTTTGGCTAAAGTATTATTTAGGCATTTATGTTGCATATCCCTAGCATGTTCTAAAATCTGCTCCTTTAAGGAGCTGTTGGTCTTTCCAATGTAGAAGTAAGTGCAATTATCACATCTAGCCAAATAAACTAGATCTCTACAAGTACAATTGGCATAAAATCTAGGAGTAAACTACCTATTACTGAATGGATATAACTTTACTGCTAGATATATATTTGCAGGGTCTACAAGAGTGGCAGACAAATGTGCCCATCCTAGTAGATACAGAAATTCTATCTCTTCCTCCAGATGCTCTTAAGTTATAACAAAGGTGTCTTTTCAAACAGGGATAATTCTTAAAACTAAAACATGACAAATGTCCCACAATCTTCCTAGTGATTTCATAGGTCAGTAAGGCAGGTCAATTTTTTGTAAAAATAGCACAAATTCTGCCTGTATCATTTGTATAAGTCAGCTGTACCCTAGTCCTTTTATCAAAAGCAGATTTCCTACCTACATCTCTTCTCCATTCAGAGGAGTAAGGTTTAGCTATATATTTTCTTGCATCATTTGCAGCCTGTATTTTAGAAATAATTTCAGGCTTAGAGTAACCTCTTTCCATAAAATTATCAAAGAGGAAGGTAGCTGTTAAATCAAAAGAAGCATCATTATTACATCACCTCATCACATATGTCCTTTTATCACATTATAAAAAATATGTCCAGGGAGCATACTGGTTCTATGTAAAAAATTGTTTCTCCAAGTTGTTTTTTTTATATAATTTGGTCTCTAACCATCCATTAATCAAAATCAGATTAACATCTAGAAAAATAATTGATTCCTTTGAAGACCAAGTAGTGAATCTTAAAACATTACTAGTACACCCTAGATATATCACAATTTTTGTAAAGGCCCTAGAGGACCATTCCATAATAAAAATATATCATCTATAAATCGTCTGTAATATCTGAAGTGTCCAGAAAGCTTGTGTGAGTTCAAAACAAACTCTTCCACTTAATGAGAAATAAACTAGGTTGGAGTAGCTATTTGCACTTGCTGTGCCCATTGCTACACCTAACTTTTGAACATACACATGATCACAAAATAAAAATGCATTATTTTCAAGTATTAACTCCAATAAATAACAAACACGGAAAATATGATCACTTGAATAATGACTGTACTTTGCCAAATATAAACAAATAGATTCAACACCCTCAAGGTTAGATATAATAGAAAATAAAGTGCAGACATCCATTGTTAGGACTATACAATTACTTATATAAAAATCATGAAGAGATTCAAATTAATGCTTGTAAAAAATGTTCTGTATCTCCTAAAACAGTACGTGCTGATTCAACCATTGATTTTAGCTGTTGTTTGATAAAATAGAGAGCAGTTCAGTCAACCATCCTTGGCCCAATACAATAGGCCTTATGGGTGGTTTATAAAAGCATTTATGAATTTTAGGAAGCCCTTGTATGTTCAGTAATACTGGTTCTTCAACTACAAAAAACTCATATAGCTGATGGTCACTTACTCTACACATCAAAAGATTGTAAAGATTGGTATGTACTTTCTATATCACCTTATTAACATCAGCTAATGAAATCACAAGATGTGTGTGTTCATCAGATAATAGCTCAAGCATACTATAAACATAAAATGAAGCATCTGTGATGACTACTATGCCGCCCTTGTCAGCAGGTCTAATTTGAATACTGTCCTCATTCTTAAGTTCATTGTAAGCTACCTGTCATCAGCAGTCATATTATAAAATGTTTTAGAATATTGAATATTCAATGAATTAATAAATCATTTTCACACAATTTAACAAAGGATTCAAGGCAGGTGTTTAAAACAGGATTATAAACACTTGCTTTTTTTAATTGCATGCATTAGAAAAAAATATTGCTACTATCAGGATATTAAATTTTAGCATAGCATTCCTTACAAACAGTCTCAAGTTAAGAACAATGTCACTGAACTTAGAAGGACAGGCAGATATGAAAGACAATCCTTTCCCCAATAATTTTTCTTCCGACTGAGAAAGATTATAAGATGAAATATTGATGACAAGTGTCAATCATTTTATCTTCTAAGCTGAAGCATTTCATTCTACAGATATTTTCCTTTTCTGCCACCATCTGCTGATCAAGTGTTGTCTCATAAACTTGTTTGGCTTCTTCACTGCCACAGGTAAAAATGGAAAAGGGGCAATATCAGAAGTAGAAGCTACTGTTGCTTCCTTACGACCAGCTCCTTGTTACAGCTCATTTTGTATTGGACTACAACAATTAGTTGATGAATTAAAAACTGACTTCCCTTTTTCAGCTGAATCAGTTGGTTATTTTTGACTCATGGATGTAATACTACTATTGCTATTAGAATTTTTTGACCATGCAAAAATATGTCCATTTCTAATATCATCAACGTTCTTTCTAATTTTCTTTGTTTTTGTTTTGTAAGTTTATGTGCATACATAGAGATGTTATTACAAATATCCTCCAACTTAAGCAGACATTCATCAGTAGCAAACGTGGTTCTAATCTCATTCATAGCAGACTCAATATTGTTTAACACTTAAAACTCAATAGGTATAAAGTACTTAATAAGTTGACGCATATAGTTAAAGCTGTATTCTAGATTCAATGTTTGCCATTTATGTATAAGTTCAGGTTAAAACTCATCATGGGTCAACATTTTCATAATTCATAGACCCCTGGGAATCACTTTATGGTACATGCATGCTTAAAAATGAAATCACTGCCATTGAAGTCTCTTCATTTTATATAAGTTATTTCAATATCTCTCAAAGCAGTCAGTAAGCCTTCATTAACAACCTCTTACCACGAAGCTCCCACATCAGAAAATTTATCGTTCAAAAGCGGATTGCCTTCAACATTGAAAAACCTTGTAAACATTCTGTGTGTCCATTCATACCTTTAATAACAGGATTAAAGTCCAATTCTAAGTCCAAACTCTTGGCCATGTTATCGAGTGGTTTGATAATGTGAAAAATCCAAGAAAAACAAAACAAACCTCTCTAATCAAAGGACAGTTTATCCAAAAATGATAAATAAATTAAAAACAAAGAGAACCAACAATCCAGAGGTGATAAAAAACAATTTTACTCAAGAAAAATAAAAACTGTTAAGTGCTTTCATGCAGTAAATGCACTTCAACAGACCAAGACAAAATACACATCAAAACTCAATTCAAATAAATAGTAAATAGCATTTATCATTCATATTAATGAGCTAATTTGCATATCCTAAGTATACAGTAGGTCTTAAAAGTATACTAAAAGTCAGCCCAGGGGGTCTATGTGCACATAGTGTAATGATCCAATTTATCTCCACCTTCTCTACCTTGTCAACAATATTCCCTCCCCTAAAACCATTCTTAAACATCTGCAAAATTAAAAAAGAAAAAACTATGTGTACAATGGACATCCACATTTTTGGCTAAAGCATTATTTGGGCATTTACATTGCATATCCCTAACATGCTCCAAAATCCACTCCTTTAAGGACATAGAACATAGAAGCAAGTGCAATTATTACATCTAGCCAAATAAACTAGATATCTAGAAGTACAACAAGTATAAAATATAGGAGTAAACTTCCTTTTACTTACCAGATGTACAAAAACTATGCTGCTAGATATATATGTGCAGGCTCTACAAGAGCAGCAGACAAATGTGCCCATCCTAGTAGATAGAGAAATTCTATATCTTCCTCAAGATGCTCCTAAGTTATAACAAAGCTATCTTTTCAAACAGGGATAATTCTTAAAACTAAAACATGGCACATGTCCCACAATCTTCCTAGTGATTTCATTGGTCAGTAAGGCAGGCCAATTTTTTGTAACAATATCACAAATTCTGCTTATATCATTTGTATAAGTGAGATGTACCCTAGTCCTTTTATCAAAAGCAGATTTCCTGCCTATGTCTCTTCACCATTCAGAGAATTAAGGTTTAGCTATATATTTCCTTGCATCATACACAGCCTGTATATTATAAATAACTTCAGGCTCAGAGTAACCACTTTCCTTAAAAGTATCAAAGAGGGAGGTAGCTGTTAAATCAAAAGAAGTACCATCACCCTCTATGATTGTCCTTTTATCACATTACAATAAATATGTCCAGGGTGCATACTGGTTCTATGCAAAAAATTGTTCCTCCAAGTTGTCTTTCTATATAATCTGGTCGCTAACTGTCCATTAATCAAAATCAGATTGACATCTAGAAAGCCAATTGAATCCTTTGAAGAGCAAGTGGTGAACATTAAAAAATTACTAGTACTCCTCTAAAGCTCTGAGGGACTATATATAGTTTTGCCACGGAGCAGGATTAAAGGCTTAGGCCTGGGGTTTTGTTAGGTTTATAAGTTGTGAGATGTTTGCCTTCAGATCTAAGATGTTTATTTGGCATATAAAAGTTGATTAATGGGCTAAGCGCAGGACAAGCTAGTGGATTTTGGATGATTTTGTATACCATAGTAAGATGTACATATTGGAGGCAGAGTGGAGTTCAAGCCATCTTAGGGTTTTACAGTGATGAGTTAGAGGGGTTGTATTTATGGCAAATTTTGCAATTTTATTATAGCAGTTTTATATATTTCTTTTCCTAGGGAGGTTTGTAAGTTAGTTAGAATTGGGGACCCATATAGTGTGGGCAAGAGATAGGCTTTGGCCAGGGTAATTCTGGTAGCTGTTGTGAAGAAGTTTTTATTCCTGTATAGCATGCTCAGTTTTTGGTGAAATTTTTAATACTGTTTTGTATGCATAGGCCAAACTTGAGATTATTGTCAGTTGTGACACCTAGTAGCTTGATATGATAATTCAATTTCAGTATTGTTGTCTGAAAAGATCTTGAAGTTTGTTTTTTGGGGCTATGGGGTGTGTGGGTGAAGAAAATGAGCTTTGTTTTTTTGTTTTTTTTTTCTGGCTCAGTAGGAGTTGAGCATTGGAAAATCAAGTTTCTATGGATGAGAAAGCTCGTGTTATGTGTTGTAGGTGAGCATATGTGTCTGATACACAGATGACAGTGGAGTCATCTGCATATTGGATTAGAGTGCCTTCACAGTAGGATGTATGTAAGTTATTGATGAAGACATTAAGCAATAATGAGCCAAGAATGGATCCTTGAGGTACACCTGTGGGGTGATGTGAATTGAAGAGAAAGAGCACTGTCATTTTACTGCTTGCTGTCTGTCAGCTATGTAGCTTGAGAAACACTGAAGTGAGGAGGAGGATAGACCAATGCTGGAAAATTATTTAAGGAATTTGGGGTGAGATACCATGCCAAATGTTTTTCACAAATCTAGAAATACTGCAGATACTAGTTTGCCAGTGTCATGGGCATTGTTGATAGAGTCCATGAAAGATAATAAGGCTGTAGAGGTACTGTGTACAGGTCTAAAGCCATGTTGAGTGTGGAAAAGTAGGTTGTTGTGTGTAAGATGGTGGAGAAGTTGCAGGTGCACACATTTTTCTAGAATCTTAGAGTGGGGGCAAGATTGCAATAGTATGAAAGTTTGTGATGCCAGTGGGTTGCTTCTCTTATGTAAAGAGATAATGTGTGATCTGTTCCCTAGTTTAGGGACATGTGATTCAGCTATGGATCTATTAATTAAGATGCTAACAGGGAATGCTCTCGCCTCTGTGGCAAGATTTACGTATTCTAGCGGGTGCTTGTCTGCTGAGGTTGAACAAGGTTTCCGTTAAGGTAAAGAATGCAACTTATTCTGCAGATGATAGTATGCTGATGGTAGCACACTATTTGTCTGCCATAGATACCTTAATGAGTTTAGCTACCTATTCTACCAAATGGTTTCTCACATCATCAGTGAACACCAGCAGCAATGCTGACTATGCATGAAATCCCAAACCATAAAAATGCTTGGGATAAAACTTATTTTTCCAAATGCTACCATTCAACTAAGTATACTCTTCCATTTGAATAACATTTTCCTTTTGAGCAATATATTTTCAGTTCCTAGCAATTACTTGTCCAAATATTATCTATATTCTTAATCTAGTGTGTGTTGGACCAATGCAGTCTCAATTATTTTGTTGGAGATGACTAATGTTATGATTTGTTTGATAGCACAATAGGCTACAACTCATTCTGTCTTTACATTGGGCACAAAGATGATTGAAAGGTGGGTCCTGTTGGATCTGGAGATATTCATTATGGTTGTGAAGCTTGTCTTTGGACTGGTGGTCGTCTGCCATTAAATTTCACATGTGAGAAAAACATCTAGAAACATCCCTTTTCCCAATTTGTTGATTTGATGTTCTCAGTCTCTTTGCAATGAGAAAAGAAAGTTGTTGTCCCTAGAATAATGAGTTTTATATAAGACAAATGAGGCATGCTTTTGCCTATCATCATTATCATCATCATCACCCCCTTTCTCCCATTTTTCTACAAGATGTTGAGGTGTCATGTCACTTGTTACCATCTCTCCCTATTCAGTGCCACTCTCCTACTTTCCTTGACACTCATTCCTGACTGTCACAGATTTTCTCTCACATAATCCATTGACATCTTTGCTAGACACCCTCATTTCCTCTTGCCTTCTTCTTGTGTGTCCCAAATCTATCAAACCAGATTGTCTTGTGCTTTCCTGCATGTGTGGTCAAACCATCTTAATCTGTTCTCTTTTTACCTTTTCTGCAATTGGAGTTACCTTGGCTTCTGCTCTTTTGTCCTCACTTCTTTATTTGTCCCACAGTGTGCATCCTACCAGCTCTCTCAGGCACTTCATCTCCATTACCTCCAGCTTCCTCAGCTTCTCTGCCTTTACTGTCCAGGTTTCTGTACTATACAGTAGTATTGGTTGCACCACTGTTTTGTATACCTTACTTTTCAGCTTCTTTGCCATTCTTCTATCATGCACTATCCCTTACACTCTGCACCAGTCAGCTGCAGCCTCTTCTAGCTTTGACCTCCTGATTCAGGCTCCCCTTCTTCTCAACCACCCCTTCCAGACACTTGAAGTTGTTAACCCATTCCACTATTTTCCCTTCTATGTCATTTCTAAGCTTCTTTTGATATCCCCCATATGCTGCTTATCTGTATTCAGTTTCATCCCATCTGCTTTCAGTTTTGAATTCAGATTTGAATTCCTACCCTTTATTGAATTTCTTGCTCAGAGTCTGCCTATAATGAAACATTGTCTGCATACAGCAACTTCATTGATCTGTCTCATTCAATCTGTTTGCAATTGTAGTCATTCACCAGTATGAACAACAGTGAGCACAGAGCTAATACTGATGCATACCCACTCTCATTGGGAAACCCTCTGTGAGACTGAACATTGTTCAAATTTGAGTCATTAGGTCCTTGTACATAGCTTGCACTAATGCTACCAATATTTCTGGGACTTCAAACAACAGCAGGACCACCCAAACCATTTTTTTTCTGGGACCCCGTCATATGCTTTCTCCAAGTCTATGAATGTCTAGCTGGACTCTTTCCTCATTTATACCTTCTTCTCAAGTATCTGTCTCACTACAAACATCAGGTCAGTTGTGTTGCAACCTGATCTTTATCAGAACTGCTCATTTTCCATCTTACATTCTACTACTCTGTGCATCCATTTATGAATCACCTTCTCCAGAACTTTCATGCAGTGTGATAGGAACTGGATACCTCTATACTGCCCACAGTTGTGACTGTCCCCTTTGTTCTTGAACACTGGCACTATTATGCATATTCTCCACTCATCTGGGATGTGTCCTTCTCTCCATACTGCTATGAGTACCATCAGCAGATATCACTCCCCTATCAAACCCAGTATCTTTATTACATCTGCTGTGAACTCATCTGACCCTGTTGCTTTCCCTGATTTCATTTTCCTTAGTGCTGTTATGACTTCTACTAGGGTGGGCTTCTCTTCTTTTTTCACTGTAGGCTGGCTCTGGGGCATAGGCTTCTGTAAGGTTTTCTTCATGCAGAAGCTGCATGATGTACTCCTTCCATCCTCCTTTGATGCCCTGCGGACTGTTGAGCAGGTTGTTCTTGGCATCCTTTATGAAGGGTGTCTGACTATCTTCATAATCTTCCTATCTTTGCCTTGCAACCTCATAATATTTCTTTGTGCCATCCACTGAGTCACTTTCAAGAAGTTGGTAGATTGCCTATGATGGCTTGTCATTTCCTATTGCAACTCCTCTACTAGCCTCTGTGTTAGCCATCCAGTATTCTTTCCTAGTCTGGGCTGTTTTTTCTATCTCCTGCTTTTTCCTGCACTCCTTCTTTCCTTTGCTGACTTCCTAGACTTCTACATTCTACTCCCGGCTTTCCTTATGTACTTTATTTCCATACTTGGCTTGACCACATATTTGTTCTCTAGCCATTTCACATGCTGTTTTGAGGAGCTGCCATTCTTCTTCAACTCTATTTCCTCTTCTCTTGTGGTGCTAGAGCCCTGAGTGATTCCTTGAACTGTTGTGCTTTACCTCCAGTCAACTCACAGCTGCTTTTCTGACCACTGCCTGTTGCTGTCTGTGGTAATCAGTGGTTTATACTGTGCACCGACTGTTTCACTGGGAATGATTTGCAATCATAGATTCTACCCCAGTGCCCATTCCGTACTAGGATGAAGTCTACCTGAGTTGCTTGTTGGCCACTTTTGTATGTGATCATGTGACTGTCTCTCTTTCTGAACCATATTTTGGCTACCATCAAGCCATTGGCCAGACCGACATCTAGAATGGCCTTTCCTTCTTTATTCCTGTTGCCCCACCCATGTGGACCCAGGCAGTCCTCATATCCTCTGCTGTATTCCTGTTATGTGCATTCAGGTCATCTATCCATTTTCAACACCAATTCCTGGAGTCTTGCCCTATCTAGTATGTACTGCAACTGCTGTCTAAATGTACTCTTTTCCTCACTATAACAACCCTACTTTGGAGTATAGGCTGGGATTACGAATACTGCTTTATCTTCTACTGGAGGCTGATTGTCCCAAGTCTGTCACTAATTTTGATGATATCCTTGAAGCCCCTCCCTCACCACAATTCCTGTCCCTTTTTTAGCCTGTCTTCTTCCTCTATAGTAGACTCTGAATCCCATTTCAAGGCAAGTGGCTTCCACCTTGGATACATGGGATGTTCAGCCTCCTCTTTACCATCACGTCATTCACTTTTAAGGCTCATCCTGTCAATGAACTTACACTGTGGCAAGTTGATCCAGCTTTCATTCAACAGATCTAAGCTGGTCCACTGGACACCAGCTGGCCAGCCAGCTAGAAGTTTATTGATCAAGGTAATACTCCTACCATTAGTATTGGTCCCTGGCATATTTCAGGTCTTTTGGCAACATTAGTCAACATGGGCAGATCACCTAGAGCCATATTTTTACACCATCAAGTGTTAGCTCTGTCACTGTGTGCAGTCTGTGATCCATGTTGTAGTGCACACCACAGTAGATGCTCAAAGTGGTTAATGTGAACAACCCAATATCTAGAGTTTGTGCTGCTACCTACAGCTCTATTCTGAGGTGAGTTTGAGATGAAAACACTATGTTTTTCAGAGATGGGAGAATCCCCACAGAGATACAGAAATAACATGCAAACTCCAAACAGGCATTGGTATGAGGTTAGGATCAAACTTGTACCCCATGCGTTGGAGGCAAAGACCTTAACTATTATGTCAACTAGCCTTAGCCTATATAGTCACCATTGTTTTAATAAATGCAGATTACTATACATTCTGTTATTATCAGAATGCTTCATTCATTCAGGTATGGAGAAATTATGGCAACATTTAGGTTTTTTAGACATTTTTAAGAGGATGTTTTGCTGCTGTAAAGAACTGGTGGAGAAATTTGTTCATCCACTGAAATATTCCCCGGATTCATTAACAATCTTATATGCTCCATACAAAGCCCACATTATTATAGCATGTTAGTGCAATGAGCAACAGCGGTAAAAGCCATTCATTGAATAAGGATGCTGCTCATTGTATTTATATGATTCTAAGTACTGTTTCATGGCCAACAGCAATGTTGGTTGCAATGAAATGGTGCTGGGAGCATGGGCCCATAATGTAAGCCTGTAGGCAAGCATATTATGTGAATACACATAGACAGCTTATATAAAGTAAAGGCAAGTAACTTTAAAGCATGTTGATGCTGTGGACATGCAATTGTGCACATCTATGCACAATGCAATGTGAGCAGTCCAGGGATAATTATGATGGGAGGGCAAATGGGAAAAATGTCTTCAGTTTATGCATTCCAATGTGATGATGCCACAAAAAAACATTTTTCAATACAAGGATACCCAAATTGATGGTAATAATAAATAACCCTTTTTTTTCCAAGTGCTTATAATTTTCTATAACTTAAAACAGACATGACAAAAATGTGTGTGAAAGGGACACAATACAACATTGTAAAAAGGGGGAGTAACTGTAATATTAATGTTGACAACATGGTGAGTTGAGATAATAGTTAGCAAGGACAGTGGGTACATTAGGGGCCATTCGCATACAGTGCAGTTACAGAATATGACATGCATATACAGGGAATATATGTTTGATAACTGTAGTGCTGTATCCACCAGTCCATCTTGTATAAACAAGGCTTATGCAGCAGCTGCCATGCACAGTTGAAAGAGACATGTTTTAACATTTGTCATTGGACAAGCATAGATAGGAAGCTATAGTACATTGACACGTGCCTTAGACAAGCATGTGTTTTATATTTATGTGCATCATAAACAGTAAATATTATAGCTATCAAAATGCACAAGAAACAAATGACAGCAAAGATCTGATGACATTGCAGTAGTTCAAGGTCTCCGTTTGTAAATGTAGTGCATTTAATACAGGATTATCCTGGGCATGCTCACAAGACATTATAGTGAATACTGTCATAACAGAGTGTAAACAACACAAACACATACCCCGGGATTCATGAAGCTAGGTGCAAGGCCGGCAATAGGCTTGTGCTGACAGTGTAGCGTGAAGATGGTGCAGTAGCGCCAAATGCATATTAATGAAGGCGTGCTGCCGCCACAGCCAAGTGCATAAGAAAGGAGCGCAAGTGTATAGGCCGTGTTGAAGTGCCACATGGAGGCGTGGAAATGCCAGCTGTCAATGTGCAACCTAAAATGCTTGCATATAACAACTTGCAAGATAGTAATCACATCTGTCAGTGTCCGTGGATACTGAAAAGTATGCAAAGCATGCAAGATAGTTCCTGCGAACACAAAATGAAGAAGCAAACACAAATGCATGGTAGGAAATAACGGGTCCCTATCCCACGAACAAATGACATGGAAAACTGTGTGCCCATAGTCCAACGCAGTGTAGATAGTTATACCAAGTGGAAGTGAAACGCATCATATGTTAGCGCGCTGCCAATTGGTATGTCCAGCCCAATGGTTAGGTTCACCAGCTGACTCATAGTGTGAGGGAGGGTACACAGCTGGGCAGATGTGTCCATAACAAAATACACAATAAATGTACATATCTAGCGACCGTATGACTGAATCATATCCCACAAGGCATGTAATAGTCACATACAAAAGGTATGTCTGTATTTCACATACCAAATGTGACAGGAAATAGAATAAGCATGTAAACGAAACAGAAGGAGCATATAAACTGCTACAACAATAAGGCAACATGTAGGCTGAAAGGAACAGTATTATCCATACCATTGACTGTGGGTACGTGTTGTCCAGTACATTCAGATATGTGTCCGGAATATATCCCATCCTGGACATAGGAAAAGGTGGCATCCTGCCAATGATTAGAACAGTCTGCCAAAATCCGAACATCAGCGGTACAAGCCGAACTTGTCAGGATGTGTCACAGTTGAACAGGTATTACCCGGGTATACCAACCATGTAATGAAAGTTAAGTATGGGTGTGTACCTATGTGCATGAGGTATAGCATGTGGAAAGCAAACATGGCAGGGTAGTCAACATAACCATACAGGTACCTGACATATGTAGGGTATGCACTGTGTTACTCTGGCCGTGTCATGGGCCAACAACCAAAGCAGTGATGTATGGAGTGTCAGGAATATATGTGTGTGGGGGGAGGATGGGTAATTGTACAATCCTCCAAGGTGATACTGTGTCGTATGCAGAATAGGTGAACCGGAGGTGTATGAGGGAGCAGGGGGTGAAGCAGAAAGAAACACAAAAACATGTATAAACATCTGCAATGCAACCAGACAGGCCATACTGTAGAACACAATCCCACAAACATATGAATATTAAAATGTGCAATACAAATGTATAGACATGTCACCAGCACATACCCACAGATTGGTCCTGATGGAACTGGCCATATCAAATGCAACACACCTGGATGCATAATGAACTACCCAGCATCCCCTCCACAGCACACAACCCGCTCCCATACCTGAACGTCCACCAAATCCAGCCATACTTGGCCTACTGGTTTGGTGCAGCCACATCTACACACAGTGACCACTATGCATATGTAGTAGGTAGTGTCACCCTAGGCAGTTTCAGAATTGCAAACTATGTATCCTTTGTATGTAAAACCCCCAGCACATTTTCATAATGCCAGAAGAATGGTCGGTATTTGTCTTGTTTCGGTCTTGTTCAATTTTTGGGATATCCTTCACGGGATAAGTAACCTGTATAAACATTAGAATGGAAGACACGAAGTCCAGTCCTGTAGATATCTGGACACAAGTTTGAATGTGCAGTAGTGGTGCATGAGACTGTCCAGCCCTAGATGGTCATGCATAACCTACCACTCAGGATCAAACACCTGCCCGTGATGCAAGTGTCCTGACACGAATAAGCGAGAGAATATATTGCACACATTCGCATAGTGGCACATGGTATAAGGATGATGAAGGCACTGACGTAAACAGGATACCCCCTGATCCACTGTATGAGGGACAATTAATGTGTGTGTAGGTGTGACCTGACCAACAATGATACAATGTCAAATGTCCTGTGATCGTAGGAAATAACTATGTACCGTACTGCATGTAACAGTTGCCTAAAGCGGTCACGTCAGGATAGAATAAACATAATTCATACAAGAAACAGGCAAACAACAAAAGTGCCAAAGGTATAAGGCTCACAGCTAGGAAACAAATGAATTTTCTAAACCTGCACTGACCATGGCTATGTGTTGGCCCAAACAATCTGGTGTCTGCAGTAGGGTTACCATCTGTCCCGCTTTGCGAGGGACAGTCCCTCTTTGGACAGTTGTGTCTGGACAAAATACATTACAAATGGCAAATGTCCTGGGACTGTAGGACATAATTATGTCCCATATGTTATGTAATAGTTGCAGAAAATAATTATTGCAGTATCTACAATACCTAAATGTTACAAGAAACAGAATAAGCAACTAAACCGCTACAACAATAGGCTTTTATGTAGGCAAATAAGTAAAGTTCTATCCGTTGTACTGACTGTGGGTATGTGCCAGCTTGTAAAATATGATGTGTGTTCCGAAAATGTCCCATCTTGGCCATTTGAAAAGGTGGCAACCCTAGAATACATCCCAACCTGTACATATGACAATGTCAACGATACCAATGGTCAGAGCATTTGCACAATAACTGACCAGCCCCTTAACCACTCACAAAGCCAGTGACCTTTGGGGGAAAGGTGTTGAATGAGAATGACTACTTACAACAATGAAGAGTAATAGACGCATTTAACTGCAGAAAATTAGTAGTATTACGAATCTGTCAACACGTTCCAAGTTAAAAGTACTAATATGGTAGAAGTGTCCGTGATTGTCCCTGAGTTGTCATAGCCTTGTCCCTGTCACTGTAGAAATGAGTCCCTGAGTATCAGAGAGGTCCGTACACAGAAGTACACCAACCAACTGTCACATCTGTTGACAGGACTATTGCATACCTGTAGTGAATTTATAACAGATGTCCAGAATAATATTCATTGTATCTATAAATGAATGAAATAGTCAAATGGGAAGGGAAACATGTGGAAACCACCCCCCAACCTGCATTATGTAGTGGAACCACTCCCCACCCTAAATTATGTAGCGCCGACCAATTATGTGGTCAGAGGTGCCCAAACACCTGCGTCTGTAAACACAGGTAGAATGTTAAACTCTGGACTAACTCTGTCCACGTGCTATCTGATCTTCAAACAGCACCAGGGGAGTTCTAGTCACCAGTCGGCCGAGCCTAAACCTGGACCAGCACATGAACACCCTGACAATCAAGCACGCGTATGTGCGAGGACTATAAGCATAGGAGTTATGAATATCCTTGGAGTGAGTAGACTTGCAGCATGGGTCCAGAGCAGTAGGAAACAGGGAATGTCCTAATTGTAGTACTGCAGTTTTCCCAGCAGGAGAATAGATGCCTGCTGTGTAAGGGAAGCGGTGAGGCATATGTCAGAGTAGCTATGAACCATGGGTATACATATAAATGAGCCAGAACACCAGTAGTGTAGAGGTTACAGCATCCGCCCAACGTAAAGGAATTCCCAGTTCAAGTACGACTATAGCACATATTAATTGTGTAATGAATGCCTCTGTGCTGTAAAGCCAACATTTATACATGTAAAGGTGACCGCGTTCGCATGAGTCCGTTAACCAGATTCCATCAAAGTGGTACTGTCATAAGGAATAAGGCACATGTAATCCCAAAGAAGTGCCTGTAAACATATGTAACTCAGAATAAGTAGATGCAAGTGGGCCTGCATGGGTGTATGCAGCTATTAGCATAACAAATGTATGTTGTCTTGTACAGCTGTAACTTTTATATATATATATATATATATATATATATATATATATATATATATATATATATATATATATATATATTTATATATATATATATATATATATTTATAGATGTGTGTATAGATAAATATCCACAGACATAACAGAAATAAGCAATTATATATCTACATATTTACCTATATATACACATATATATATATATATATATATATATATATATATATATATATATATAAATATATATATATATATATATATATATATATATATATATATATATATATATATATATATATATATATATATATATATATATATATATATATATATATACACACACATATATATATATATATATATATATATATATATATATATATATATATATATATATATATATATATATATATATATATATATATATATATATATATATATATATATATATATATATATATATATATATATATATATATATATATATATATATATATATATATATATATATATATATATATATATATATATCTATATATATATATATATATATATATATATATATATATATATATAAAAGTAAGGGTTGTGAAGGGAATCCAAAGCAAACATAAGGGTTGTGAAGTGCTCGCAGCGTATGTCACATAAAGCTGCACAAGTGTGAGTAGAGCACCGCTCTTTACACCAGAGGCAGGGCTATACCAGTGGCCATAAAATCATTGAAGTGCTACGTCAACATTGTAAACAGACGGAATGTAGTACATGTTGCGACCACCTACACTTGTAACCCGCAAATCGTTCGTAATCCATAACACCAGGAAAGGCACGTATGTGCAAATATGAATGGATAGTGAGCCTGTGAATACACGAGGCAGTACAAAATGTGTGTAGGGCCCCAACGCTCATGAAGGGCAATGTGTAAACGTGTGTCATGGCTGCGATATCAGGTGTATAATGGCTGTTATGCGTGGAAACTCAACACAGGTGTGCAGGAGAAACTATGGATATGCGATTATGGACACAGGAGTTCTAGGGTATGTTGCGCCGTGTGCAATGGAGTGGTCTGTGGCGGTCAGCTAGTACGTAGGTGCGATTCTCAGATAGAGCGTCGTTTGCGTGGAGACATGCGTGAATGGGCGTATCGTTGTCGAACGTTGTGCGTCAGGTCTGGCAGCCCGGCACGTAAAACCTATATGCCACCCATGAGCGGAACAGAGTTCTGCTGTGACAACCCCAAACCAGGAAAAGCAGAAAGACACAACTACATGAAGACAACAATATGTTGATGTACAGTCACAGTAACACAAACACACATCCTATCAACAGTAATAATATGAATGTGCACAGAAACAAACACAGTAGCAGGAATAATAGGCTGCGCATACGAGTAATAGGTCGAATGACACTGTATCACATCCCAGTTAGCAGCGGCACCCCAGACATGAAAAACATGCGACATCTGTCTGCTGCATAACATGCAATATACTGAGCACAACTTCACCGGAGTAAAGTGTCGGTGTCAGAATGACTAAGGCAATAGTATGCAGTTGAAGCAGAGACCAATACGCATGTGTAAGTGTCCATGTCCGGGAAATGTATAGGTTAACGGACACACAGATGTATAATTAGATAGAAATGTATATATACATATATCTATATTAATTTACATACACATATATATTCATACGGATATATATATATATATATGTACACACACACACAAGGATATACTACGGATATATATAGATAGATAAATATACACAAACAACAGGTAGTGATATATACACATACACACAAAACAAAATATATATGTCAGTGTAGATATACACATGTACATAAATAGGTTACTTCACAGCAATTAGGGGTAACATATTTACAGCCCGGGCATATGTGACTGGGAGGTCCAATAAATAAATGTTGTACCCCCCCCTCACATCGCCCAGCTAGGCTGGACAGACATACAGACAGGCAATACAGATCAATACACTGCCTCTGTCCAAAACACCGGTAGGAAAAGACCAGTGGGAGAGTTCTGCAAGGTCTACACTTTAAACATGGATAACGGTGTCCCTTGTGGGACCCCAAAAATTCAGGGTACGTGTGATTCTGCTGACATTATTACGAACAGGATGTATGTGTACATGGAACAGTACGTTGTGCAAGTGTAATAATACATGAGTTGACAAAACGTACAACATGTGTCTCGAGACGGGGAGAGTGGGCAATGTGTAGGGGTGTGCTCATAACCCAGCTGCACTTGCAGTAAGTATTTGTCATGACTGCTGTAGAGGGGTGCCAGGTAGGTGGACCATGGGTATGCATTAATGGGCTTAAGTGTGCAGGTGCTGGTTGGCAGAGATGTAGTAGGCCCGCCCAGTGGAAGTCATTAATATTCCTATGTGGGCATAGCATATGCCTACACCTCCCAAACCTGAAGAGCACATCTACTGGATAGTTTGTAAATCATCGGGGGAATACATAGAGACCTAAACAGTGCCGTGTACCCAATTAGCATGGACATCCATAGTTATGTATCAGAATGTAACAAAGTCCAACTAAACACTGCCAAAACTAGTGATATTAGGTGAACAGGTGGCAGAATACAGGTAATGACAGATGACAACATGTATGAGTCATAAGCAGCATGTACCTTGACAAACATGGATGAATACATATGCTCTGTGACTGTGAATGTGCCTGGTTAATAGAACCAATCATCTAAATGTGTCCCACAGGGTGTTATGCATTGTTCCTGATACAGTGTTCATTCACACCCATTGGTATGTGAGTTCTGCTACTGACGGAAAGTGCATAATTTGCTGACCACCTCAGGTAGATGATAGCATAATAGAAGAGGTTCAACACCTGTACGCCTGTAAGGGACACACCCATCTGGGCAGTTGTGTCCTGCAAAATGACAGCTATGGCACATGGCCTGTGAGTTTGGGAATGGAGGCTATATAGTGTGTGTAGTGGTGTCAGACATCAATTTGTTGTATCAGTAACAGCTACATGTAATAGGAAACAGTATTATCAATTATAATGCTACATGAATAACCTTAACGTATGCAAACCGTGGAAGTCGTCTGTTTACTACTGGCTGTGGGTATGTGTTGCCTTAACACATGTGATAGCTCTACATATAGGGTCTATAGGGCTGCCACCAGTCTGAATGGCCAAAGTGGAACCTGCTCTGTAGAACTGTCAGATGTACCAGGGCAGAACATACCTACAGCCATGCATAGTACAGAAATATACATATCGGACCAAATCAAACCGTAGTCTAGCAGCAGTATAGTTGCTTATGCTACTACATTTGACATATCGACATGTCAGGTATACAAGACCTGTAACAAGCAACCAGTACAGACACCTACAACATGAGAAGGTCCCCTAATCAGGACAGTTGCAATGGCTAGAGTATTGTACATACCACTCAACTGTCCCTGAATGTCAGGTACGTCCCTGAGTTTGACTGAAAGTCTAGCTCTGTCCTTCTTAATCCCTCCTAAAATTAGTGGCTGTTGAAGGAAAGGTGGTGAATTACACTTACTGACTAATGACAATAAGTAAGAGTTATAAACAACTGTTACTTCAGAATATGTGTATTAAGTTATATGCTCTGATTCTGTCAATGTGTCAAGTTAATAGCACTACTTTTGTTAAAGTGTACTTGATTTTTCTTGACCTGTCCCTGATTCTGCAGAAATGTGTCCCCGATTAGTGGAGAGTTCTGGTATTGATACATGACATGTGTGATGAGGGACTGTCCCATGCAAAGTGGGAAAGGTGTCACTCCTACAGTCTCCCATCATGCAATCTGAAAGGTGGTCAACGTGCAGTAGGTATGCACTAGCATGACTCGGCAGACAGCTGCGTTAACAAACTCAAGTCACATGTCAGCATTGCAGAGTATCGGTTCCCATGTATCGGGCAGATGGGAGCAGATCATATGAGGAGCATGCATATAATATGATTACATCACTGGACAGGCCACCGAGTCCGTACAGTCGAACGCCTGCCATTGCAAAATGGTTACACATACCCGATACTGTAGTCATGTTGTCTGATGTAATATGCATCACAAGGGATCGCACATACCCAGCATGAGTGACAAATGTAAGCAGAAATGTCGGAGACCGAGCGGCTGTAAGCGTGTTTGTCTACCAGTATCATGTAGTGCACTGTCAAAGAAATGTGGAGTCTAAACATGTTTATGGTGCTGTGACCAGAGGTCAGCAGTGCTTAACACTGTGCAAACCCACGCACAACAGCTCCCACCTACTGGACTGTGCCTTACCCGGTCTGTATCCAAAGGCGTCGGCCTGTCAGCAAACAAAGAACTGCCCTATACACATGATGGTAGAAGTACCCTGCGCACATAGCTCATGTGAATTAACAATAGACCATGGCATATGTACAGACAATAGACCACACGCACACCATACAGCACAGACATCCAACAGTATAGCAATGTACTGGCAGATATGTCCGGACCACTGGTGTATGCATGCCTGGCCGTCCTGTGTTTCAGTGTGTGAGCATGCCCAGTATGACTGTTAGGCATGTTGTCGACCGACAATATTGTCATACCGTCATGTGTGTGAGCATGCAAAGTATGGTCAACTGTATTGCATGTGTCACATGTCCAGATAGTTAGTACTGTGTTGCTGACCCCTCCATTCTACACAGACAGGTGTCATGCTGTGTCTGCAGGGTAGCTAATGGTCATGTGGCATTGACAGTTGCTACATGTCTGCATAGTGTGGGGGGACATGCAACCACAACCACAGTCCTACACAGCACCGTGGGTGGTGCACATGACTCTCACATGTGTAGGTGTGACGGAGGGGCACAGCCAACAGTTGTACACATCTGCTGCTACTGTACTGGTATGCCGGGTACTCCATGTCAGTGTGTGGACCTACCTAAATTGCTGGTTGGAGAGATACCAAGGTACGTCAGTTCCCAGCTTTAATTACCAGCACAGTGGTGTTGGACGTCCTAGCTTACACAACCTACATCAAACTGCCTGGCCTGCTGTCATCTGTGTGTGTCTTAGGGGGTTGGGGTCATTCATTGGGCATATCCATAGGCCATCTTATATCATTCGTCTGTATTGGTCCACATCTGTCAAGCTGCATGGAATGTGTGTGGGCTGTATGGACACACATGATAGTCAGCCCATAATCTGCAGTGGGTTAGGAAACCCTGTGTACTACAGGCTACCATTGTGACCTCTGTATGTGCTACAGAGGCCGTGGTGCCACTATGGATGTGTACTGTCTGCTGCCCTAACATTTGGCCACCACAGTCACTTGTATGCTCACATACATACCATAGCAATGGGTAACTACACATTCTAATACAACTGCTACTTGTTAGGTCAATAGACATACCCTGAGTGTGTTCCAGACTTGAGGACAGTGTTGGAGTTCTGCCTATGTCGGATGCACACAGTGCACCTCCTATACATGGCCGAGCACAGGTACTGTCATGTTTGGCATCCATTGTATTGTGAGAGTGGAAATCCGTGGGTACCTACTGTGTCAGTGCATATGCCTTGTGTTGCCTCTTTGCCAAGGGCAGGTCATACTGTGCACGGGCTTTCGCCGACTGTGCCCTACTCAGGTAGTTCCTTCACCAAGTCACACTGTGCCTGTACAGGCCTTGGCAGTGGTGTTGGGCTGTGTGGCCCTGCTCCATGCTGTTTCTGCTGCAACTGTTACTGCAGGATAACATTGTGTAGCATAGCAAATACCATAACAACGTGTATGCATGTAGCTTGTGAATACTGCAGAGCTCCAACGGATGTGCCCGGATACCAGAACTATGAACCGAGCATCCCAAACACATGCACAAATATATGTCTTGCCTGTGCATCCGCCTCAGTATGGTGTGAGTGTTCAGGTGTGTGTGCATTGCTGATGGGTGTCATCAGCCACTACACCAGTGTTTACCCAGCATCCCCCACTAGGAGACTGTAGGGGATGACCATATAGGCATTGGTGTGCTACAGCTGTGTCAGAAGCCATATATCGGACACATCATAGCTTCCAGGGCAGACAGCACACACATTCAATCTCATGCCTTGGTCATCGCATATGGCCTAGCTGTTGGAGGGTATGCCCCTGCAGTGACTGTAGGCCCTACCCCACTCCCCGGGTGGTGCTACGTGTGCAGGCTATAGCACCCAGTACCCCAGGGTAGTCATCCATGTGGTTGAACAGATGCATATTGCTGGTCCACTAATCACGTGTGTTGAGGACATGTATGTGCTCACTAGCATGTGTTGACATGGCAGTGCT